>NC_079190.1:114259362-114381862 GCF_029499605.1 Hyla sarda | reverse complement strand
AAGGTCATGGCCAAAATGTTGCACTTTGGGCAACTAATAAAAGTCAACAGCTTTTTGCACTACATTGGAGTCTGCTGCTTGGATGCTGCGACCTTTTCCGTGACTTACTAGCCACTATGATAGAGGTGATTTCCATTCTATAACTCACACTGTATTTGCTTACTGCACTTCTCAAAGACACTGCTGCCTCATATTAACTAAGATATAAACTGTTTAATGTGTATATTTATGATTCACTCATTGCACATAAGTGATCGCCATAAGTTAAGTTAAAAGCTCGCCGTATTTCATCAGTGTGTTGGCTTTGTCAAGGGTTAGAGGCTAACTTTTGAAAATCCTCTAAAGTTTTAAGCCCTTGAAAAAGCTGGTGTGCTGGATTCTTGGTAGATCCACATATTGTGCTGCTGAATAAAGAGTAGAGCTCCCTCCCTTATTCTTTAGTTAGGTAGTACTTGTTATTATCACTAAGGGGATGGCGCTTGAGGCTCTTTATATAGGCTCGTGCTTCATCCATAATAAATTCACCTGAATTTTCCCCAGATGTTTACCTGCTTTTTCTACTATATTTCCACAGGAAAATCCAATGTCAGATGACATGAGAAGGGATAATGTAAATTCTCAAGCAAAACTCACCTATTTAACCCAACAGGAAGTGCAGCACTGCCTTAAAAACAATAACATACAAAAATCACTGGGCTCCGATAGTATCCATTTTTTAACATTCTGCAGGAACTAATTACCCTGCTAGACAGACCCTTATTCCTTATGTAATTCCATGGGATTACTGGTGTGCTATTACCCTGCATTTACATAAAGTGTCCAGGAGATGGAGGACTAGACAAGCAAATGAACTGAGCAGTGACTCAAGCTGGGAAAAGAGGAGTCTGTATATGTGCTTGTGGCATATAGAATTTGCAGTTCAGAAGGGAGAGCAGGGAGAAAAGACAGAAAGAAAACAATACAAAATCTCCAAACGACTGACTCTCCATTATGAAAAAAATCTAAAATCTTTATTGATATAAACTTACTACAATACAAAAAATGGGCCCCATTAAAACCCCCCACCATTAAAACTTACACCCATCCCAAGAGCAACTAGGTAGGGAGCACCCACAGGAATATCCACAGCTATACTCTGCACCACAATGTTACAATACATACAAAGTACTAAAAGCTATTTGCACAACAGCTATTGACAAATGTATAAATAATACCTGATTGGGGCATGCTGGGATTCCTAGGACACCCCACCACCTCATTGACACGTGTTTCAGAATATTCTTCGTCCTGACGAATTGTAGTATGTTTATACCAATAAAGATTTTTGTAGGTTTTTCATAATTGAGAGTCAGTCATTTGTAGGTTTTGTATAGTATTGTGGATTGACATTCATGCTGGATTGTTGGTTTTGACACAGAGAAAACAGCCTGTCAGGATCTGGTCCTAAAATCCAGCAAACAATAATACAATAGTTTAGTTTTTTTTCAATTTTACCTAAAACATTTTTTTCTTTTCTTAATACATTTTATGATACATGAAATGGTACCATTAAACAACATAACTAATCTTGAAAGTGCAATTGTGGTGTCCCAGTTCCTGGAGTGGGTCCTGTCAGGTAAACATTACTTCAAGTATCTGCCTGTGCTGGACTCTACTGTTCATGCCATGCCTTAATATTCATTGTAGTTGTTGCCTGTTGATTTGCAATTTTTTGCACTGTATCTTTAATAAATGTAAAGGATATCTGTTAGAAAGTATGATGCAGAGTACCCATGTGACCCTGATTGCCCAATGAGAGGCCCTCTAGCTAGGCCATATATAGTGTAGGGGAGGGAGGTTCACATAGATCAGGCATCCAGCACAGTTTCCCTCCAGCATTCCTATGAGGGAAACTGATGCTAGAACTGATCCCATTCATTTGAATGGGACAGTTCACAAATATCCATCGTCTCAATTTTGGATGGTTGGACATGCCGCAGGGCACCGGACAGGGGAACCCAGCTTGCAGAAATAATGGACCACGAATGACATACAACTGATAACAACTTGTCATCAGTTGTGGCATCAGTTGCGTTGAGATCTAGGCTGAGTTCCTCTATGCTGGATGCCGGACATATGTGAACCCAGCCTTATTCAGTTAAGTGGAGAATAGAGAGTGTGTTTTCTATGTGCAGAGCTCAGTGTGAGCTGTAGTTTGGAAAGGAGTCAGCAGGAGTGTAAGGTGATTCAAGGGAAGCCTAAAAGAATTCTTCAAGCAGGCGACCATGCCATTCTGCAATTTTTCCCTGCCCAGGAGGAGTCAGAAATTCCTAGCTGTGGTCACAGGAGCCGGTGAGTCCACAAGCCCCACAGTGCTGGTCTGGGATGGATTCAGTAGAAAGCCTCAGGCAGCTGGATCCCAAGGGGTAGTTCATACCCTGGTGGTGTAACTTTAATTAGACACTAGCAGAACCCTAGTCAACGTGGGACGCCTCAAAACTAAGTCTAAAATCCCAAGTGTTCAACAAGTAAATTCAAGTGGTTGTAAAACACTACAAGTACCAGCAAGCCTACAGGGCTTCCAAGGGTTACTCTGTATCTCCTCTGCTCTAATTCTGCTGTAATCTGTGCTGTGAGGACTTAAACAACTACTCCTGCCTCAGTAAAAGACAGTTACTCATAACTTGGCATCAGTATATTTATTATTCCGCACTTGGCTTAGGAGAAGCTGTCGCATCCTCGGACCGTATAGGTTAAAGGTGCCCTGGCGTCACAAATTGTAAGCTACTTCTGTCACACCAGTCACCCACATTACACTCCATTGCAGGCCCAGCCTATCATACAATCTCTTACATGGATATGTTGATGGGAAAACTAAAAAAAGTAATGACTCATTGACAGCAGAAATAAAAGCAAAGAAAGTCCCCAAAATAGCTGCATTGGGAAGTAGTTAAATTCTTAAGCATTTTGGATATTCACCATTGTTTTCTTTCATAAATCTTCAGCATATACCATTTACACAATTGTTAAATTGCGTAAATTGAGTAAATTTTAATATTCCTCGGTACCAACCTCAGTTTATCTTGTATTTTTCCTCATCTGTTTCACTTTCTTTCTCCTGTCGTGCCCTTCACTTAGGAATGTTGCAGGATCCTGCATGGTTGTTATATTTGTCCTTCATAACCAGCTGTGAATTTACAGCAATATGTGAATAATAATTCATGCAGCCATTTATGATGTTTAAACTCTAAAGGAGGGAGATCCATCCTTCAGCGGAGGACACACACATACACCTTAGATAAATAGCAGACATATCTGATAACTAAAACATACATTAAATCTATAACAAGCCTCCAGTTTTCTAGAAAATAAATAACTCTAAACTATAAATATTACTAGCTTATAATAAAATGGAACATGGGTGGGACATGCTCCCCTCCCTAAAAAGTACACTACATATCTGGGGTGGGCAATGTTTCCTATTGAGGAGAGCAGCAAAGGCTTGTCTAGACTATGTATACAGTATGTCACTCCTGCTCCACTGAGAAAAAGGATATGCAAAGTAGTTCTCTTCCAGAAGGTAAGGAGCTTGCTTTTTTCTTGCCACCTATAGGAGGGAATATCCCCACAAGTCAAAGTTTGGCTCCCTTTAAAGTCTTCGAACATGACTGAGGATTTCAAAGCCAAGCCAGAAGTGTAATGACAACTAATGGTCCAATCAGAATACAAACCTTTTGACCTAAAGGATCTACCAGAATTCCCCTCCTCTGTGGCAGAGACTAAGTCTACTCCTGTGACTTCACGGGAGTCTTCCACACAGTCGGACAGACCTGGCAGCCAGGGACCCAGAACCTGTTTGCAGAGCACAAAGAGGGAATACAGGTGTAAGTCCGTATGGTCACAAACTAACACAGGAACCTGGGTATATCTATAGATATATAGATGGGTATAGAATGGTCGTCTACCAGGGTAAATACAAGGAGAGCATGTCAGGATTAGTGTTGAGCACGAATATTCGAAATGCAAATTTTTACCGCGAATATCATCACTTTGCGGTTTCACAAATATTTAGAACATAGCGTATATATTCGTAATGACATTCAAAAAATTTTTCCCTTCACAGTACACATCACAACAATATTCTGTAGCACAGAAGAAAAAGACAGCCTGGCACTGCTATTGCATACACCTGTCGGATGTCTTATCAATGGACATAATGCTGCAGCGTAAATTCATAGACAGCAAGTGGTGGTGCAAAACTTATCATAGCGCAAAAGTATAGTCCATGATATCCAGTTAAGTGAAGAACAGAATAAGTGCACTCACCGCAATTGCTGTTTCATCTGTATGCTTTATTCAACATCCATAACAACGAACAGTGCAGGGAGACGTCAAGGGGAGGAGGTGAGCATGGGTTACGGACCCGTCTAGCGCTGCAAGCGCTTCGTGAGGCGGCTGACGTCTCAGGTAAAGGGGTGTGTTTATAAAGGATCTCACCGGAAAGGTGTCCTTGACAACGTCTTAAACAATTACATAGTCAGACATTTTCAAACAAAACATATTAAAATCAGTTCCATATAGAACACACACATTTTTACCTTCTGCAGAGGACATTCGATATGTAAAACAGGAGCGATTGGATAGTGCAGTAACATGCTTTTATAAGATCAGTGCAAAAATGCACCCATTTCATTACAGTCGTTCAGACCTAAAGGAACCATTGCGTTTAACTGCACATTCGAAAACGCTTCTTTTCTTAGTAGTTGCTGGTCCTTATTGCCAAACTTATCAGATTTTTCTACCCTCTCTAGGGCTCCAAAACGCAGAGTCTCAGAATAACCACCGTGCATTTGTCTCATATGATTGATAAATCTTGAAGCCCCTATCCCTGTCTTAAGAGAACAAAAGTGTTCTCTTATTCCATAGAATAGCGGTCTCACGGTTTTTCCTATATAGAAAAAAACGCAACCGCAAACAAGGGCATAAACTACATGTGTCGAGCGACATGTGATGAACTGTTTCACTTGCACACTATGTTTACCCAACCTAATTGCATTGCTTTTGATGTTAAATTTACAGAAGGAACAGGTACCGCATGCAAAATTGCCTTGAGGTCTGATATTTTCTAACCAATTCTTGGTTGCTGTTTCCCTCAAAGTTTTTTTTATGTTTTTATATCATTCTGTAAAGTCCTATTACGTTTATATTATGAATAGCCTGTTTAATCTTACTGTTCATAGTACTATTTTGAAAAGAAAAGAAACTTCTGTTCATTTGTTTATTTTTTCTCGGTTGTTTCTTTTTTAGCAAATCAGATCACGAAATATTCTCTGCCTTAGTCCTGGCTAGGTTAATCACCTCACACGGATGCCCGTGTTCTAAAAAATGCTGTGTTAATTCAAATGTTTGCTAATGAAATATGGCAGAGCTCTTGGAATGGGATGATATACTTTTATCAAAAGCGGATAAGGGAGGCTCGGTTGTAGTTTGGTGGGCTAAAGATTATAATAATGAAGTTATGTCCCAGCTGAGCGATAGGCTAGTCTACAAAACATTATCTAAAGACCCCACTGTTAGGATTCTAGAGAGACTCCGTTCACTACTGAATAAATATACTCAACTCAAGGTTTTCACTATTAAAACTGCAGAATGTCTGCTACCTACTAGCCCAAGTAGACCATATTGGTATATTTTACCTAAGGTTCACAAACAGGTTTCACCCCCCCCAGGACGTCCCATTGTATTGGGTATTGATTCCCCTATAGCCTCTCTTTCTAGTTATGTGGACTGGCTTTTGTCACCGCTTTTGTCATCCATCCTGTCGTATCTGAAAGAGACAGGGGATCTTTTAGATCTCCACAAGGGTTTTCACTGGCAAGAAGGGTAAGCCTTGGTTTCTATCAATGTAGAAAGCCTGGACACCCGCATCCCACATGATGCGGGTATACAGGCTCTCCTTTGCTTTCTTTCTTTTACAGACAAGTCCGTTGATTTGGTGGATTTCGTTGCAGATGCAGTCCGGTTTATTTTAGAGAATAACTTTCACTTTTTCCGAAAAATGGTACAAGCAATTAAGAGGAACGGCGATGGGCACGCCCATCTCGTGCAGTCATGCTAACATCTTCCTAGCTGCCCTAGAGAGCGATCACATCTTTACATCCAGTAAGCCCCATTGTCGCCACATTAAAACATTCCACAGGTATGTGGATGATATTTTTATTGTGTGGGAGGGGACCAAAGAAAATGTTGACGCCTTTGTGTGATATTTAAATAATACCAATCATGTAAACATGAAGTTCGCTTCCAACTTTGGTGGCGAATGTCTGAAGTTCCTGGATGTGAAGGTTGAAATCGTAGCAAATCAAATAGTGACATCAGGTTTCAGAAAAAGTATTTAAAAAAATTAATTACTGCATTACGATTCGTCCCATCCATCACATATAAAAAATAACATCCGTTTAGTCAATTTATATGCCTTAAATGTATTAATAATGACCCTGCCATATTTCAGCAGCAAGCATTTGAATTAACACAGCGTTTTTTAGAACAACGGTATCCATGTGAGGTCATTAACCTAGCCAGGACTAAGGCAGAGAATATTCCGCGATCTGATTTGCTAAAAAAGAAACAACCGAGAAAAAATAAACAAATGATCAGATGTTTCTTTTCTTTTCAAAATAGTACTATGAACAGTAAGATTGAACAGGCTATTCATAATTATTGGTTCATGATAGAAAGGGACGAGGACCTCAAAGAAGTTTCAGCAAGTAAACCTATTATAACATATAAATGTAATAGGACTTTACAGAATTATGTCAAAAATAAAAGAAAACTTTGAGGGAAACAGCAACCAAGAATTGGTTAGAAAATATCAGACCTCAAGGCAATTTTCCATGCGGTACCTGTTCCTTCTGTAAATTTAATATCAAAAGCAATGCAATTAGGTTGGGTGAACATAGTGTGCAAGTGAAACAGTTCATCACATGTCGCTCGACACATGTAGTTTATGCCCTTGTTTGCGGCTGCGGTTTTTTCTATATAGGAAAAACCGTGAGACCGCTATTCTATCGAATAAGAGAACACTTTCGTTCTCTTATAACAGGGATAGGGCCTCAAGATTTATCAATCATATGATACAAATACATGGTGGTTATTCTGAGACTCTGCGTTTTGGAGCCCTAGAGAGGGTAGAAAAATCTGTTAAGTTTGGAGATAAGGACCAGCAACTACTAAGAAAAGAAGCGTTTTGGATTGTGCAGTTAAACGCAACGGGTTCTTTAGGTCTGAACGACTGTAATGAAATGGGTGCGTTTTTGCACTGATCTTATAAAAGCATGTTACTGCACTATCCAATCGCTCCTGTTTTACATATCGAATGTCCTCTGCAGAAGGTAAAAATGTGTGTGTTCTATATGGAACGGATTTTAATATGTTTTGTTTGAAAATGTCTGACTATGTAATTGTGTAAGACGTTGTCAAGGACACCTTTCCAGAGAGATCCTTTTTAAACACACCCCTTTACTTGAGACGTCAGCGGCTTCAGGAAGCGCTTGCATCGCGAGACGGTTCCGTAACCCATGCTCTCCTCCTCCCCTTGTCGTCTCCCTGCACTGTTCATTTTTATGGATGTTGAATAAAGCATACAGATGAAACAGCAATTGCGGTGAGTGCACTTATTCTGTTCTTCACTTAACTGGACAACGATAATGTGTACTGTGTAAAAAAAAAAAAGTGATCACCCCTCCCTGCTTCCAGCTTGTGGTCCAAAGAAGGCTCCAATATTATTTACTGTGTGAGTTGGTGTGGAGCGCGAATATTTCTTATATGCAAATATGCAAATATTCGAGATTATCGGCACTTCCAGAGGACACTGATCCCTCCCTTCTTTAAGCTTGTGGGCCAATGAGAAGAATGCAAATACAGTTGTCAGAGGTTAGCAACATCCCTAGCAACCAATAGGAAAGTTGCCCACCCTCTTCCCATCAGTGTTTTTTTGCGGTTTCATGTGGTTGTGAGAGGAGATTGAAAACTGTCTGTGCTGGGCTTTTTCTTTTTTTAAAAGCAAAACAAATGATATAGTGAATTGATAGTTAGTGTTAGATAGAGTAGGTTAGTTAAGCAGATAGGTTCTAGTGTAGGGTATAGTGTTTGTTAGTTGAAGTATTGTAAGTTGTAAGTATTTTACAAGAATCTCTCAAAACAGAAATGAACTTATCTGTACATCTACATGGTTAGTTGGCAGGTGCCAAGTCTATCTGGGCTCCCATTGGCCATTCTGTGATAAGTTCATTGGGTGCTGATTGGTTGCCGTTGGCCTCTGTGGCTGCAATGATATAACTGTTATACATCAGTATTGCAATGTACTATACAAGTGATAAAATGACAAGTCGTTTTGGGGGACTGATATTATAATCTAAAAAAGATAAAAGAAAGGAAGAAAAAAAAAGTCAGTATGTTTTAAATTTTATTCACCCCATTTCCTATTTTTTTTTATTTTAAATGTAAACTACAAAAAAATATATATAATTGGAATTGCTTTATTGCTTAGACATGTCTGAACTATAAAAGTATAAAATGTATATTATGTATATTTCATAATGTAAAATACCCAATGTCAGAAATTATGTTTTTTGGTCACCTTGCTTTCTAGAAAACATGGAATAAAAATTATGTGTACCCCAAAATGCTACCCGTTTTAAGTGTCAGAATATGGTAATGCAAAGCAATTTTTTTTAAGTTTTATTTTGTTCTTAAAGTAGTAAAACACATCAAATCCAATATTAATTGGGTATCACTGTATTTATTTTGCTATCTAGAATAACATGGCATAAAAGTGGTTAAAGTAACACATTTAATAGGTCATTTTTACTGCATTATTGATGTCATAAAGACTAATCCCCCAAATATAGCAGAATTATTATAAGTTTTTTTCTTTTATTTCCTCCAACACAAATGAACTTTTCTTAGTGTTGCTATACATTAGGGCCCCATATGGCTTTGTCAATAAATAAATCAAAAAGCTATTGCTCTTGGAAGAGAGGGAGGAAAGTATGAACTCAAATAGCCCAGTTGTTGAGCTGTTAAAGCCCCTCCCATCAGTTGTTCAGCTTCGGCATATCTGCAACAAAACGGGGTGTGAGGCAGATGGCTCTCTTTATTGTGTAGTGGTTGAAGGTTGGGGTTAAAGTTAACCCACTATCACTACCAACAGTCAGAGTAATGATTGATACAGTGTACTCAATATTAAAACAGTATACAGAAGGTTTCTAAGCTCCCTCTAATGGTGACTATATGCCGGCAGATTTTATAATTTAAACTTAATTCTATTCAGGAGATTTGGAGCTCTGTATCTGGAAAATGGTGTTCATATGTATTAATAGAATTTAATTGAAAGTATTGAACTGCTCAGAATTTTAGACTCAAAATGACATGGTAATAAATGTTGGAGTTTCTAACAGGTTGATTTTGCATCCTTTCCAGACCATCTAAGAGAACAGTGCCAATGGAGATTGACTCTAATGGATTTTGCTACAGGACTACTAAGCTTAACTCAGCGATATCCAGACTTAATTTTTTATAGGACTTTTCAGATAGAATAAGGGGAACATTGTGCTGGGCATTATCTAAAATAAGATCTGCATGCAGTATGAACTCTGATCAAAAGACTTCAAAGGCGTACTCCACCCCTAGACATCCTATCCCCTATCCAAAGCAAAGGATAGGGGATAAGATATCTGATCATGGTGGAAATGGCCCTGGGACACCCGACCCCAGGCCCCTACCCCTACCCCCACCCCCAGTGCACAGAGCAAACTCCACTCCATGCCAGATGATGGGCGACCACAGCCATCACACCCCCTTCATTCATGTTTGTGGGAGGGGGCATGATGGGTGTGTACTTCTGCTCCACAGCCATCATGTCCCCTCCCACAGTCATGAATGGAGGGGGTGTGATGGCTGTGGTGACGTCACGAACACGAAAGCCCCCAAGTCAGCATTCTGAACACAAATGTTCAGAACGCCAGGATGCCAGCCCCCAGATGGCTGGTGGTCCCAGCAGCCAGACCCCCTGCAACTAGACATCTTATACCCTATACTCTGTATAGGGGATAAGATGTCTAGGGGCAGAGAATCTTATGGGCAATGTACTGTAGCTTTCTTTACTAACCAATGTGTTAGTTATTTGGGAAAAATATTTTTTGTGTATCTTTCTGCAATTGTATTAAGATACTATTTAGACAGCTGATTGAGCAATGAATTATCTATAACATTAGGTTGTTTATATTTTTATGTAATTTTTATTTGTATCTATAGTTTTTATATGTATCTATTTTATAACATATTTTATTGGTATTAATATCCATAGGGGGTCACAAGGGCCCTGTGGCTCACTTGGTAATGTTTTTTTGTTGACATTTTATAAATAAATAAATAAATAAATGTTTATCATTATTAGTACCTTGTCCGATTTCATTTGAGCAAAATATTTTAGTTTTCAGTCTATATTTATAACAATCATTTATTACTACGCTTACTTTTAGACTATTTTATTAGTGCAAATTGGCCAGAATTCTGGCACACCTGCAAGTGCCGAATGTTCCCCCTTGTTCCCAATTAGCATGGTCAAGATATATGTCTCACAGAAGGTTTTAATAAATGAATTAAATAAGGGAACAACGAGAGGAAACTCCCTCATACAGGCATCTATTGTAGCTGTGAACACGTACATGGAGAAGCTTGGGTGGAGTGTGGAAGGAAGCCAGAAATAGTATAGCTACTTAACCGCACATGTCTCCTGTATAATTCACAAACAAATAGGATCTGTATCATTGATCAGTAACATGTTCAGGACACTTAATCTCATGTACATTTAGTAATTAATGTAAATATATTGTGTCCATTAGCTATGTTTATCTTATGGATTTGGACAAATGTAATGATAAATAACCCAAAAATGTAACCTCAATGGACCCCAGGCTCATAGGTTTGCCAAAGACCCGCGGTTTTAATATGGGCAAAGTAATGCTGTCTTTTCCTGTATACACTGCTGAAATAAACCAAGATGTGACTGGCTGCTGGAAACTTCATGTGTTTTACCAGGTTCATTGTAGTAGTCACTACCGGAAATCTCATATAAAGAATTATAGACTATGGGGGACATTTATCATTGTTGTCTTTGGAAAGTGAGTTTTGAAGTCATTTTTTTTTTATATTTTTTTGCTTTGGTTTTGCTACTGTATGACACATTTCTCATATTATCAAGAAGGGTTAATAAATTTGGCTTAGATTTGTGACTTTTTGGAGGGGTTTGCAACTTTTTGAATGCCTATGTGCGAAATTCATACTTCATAAATTCATGACCACTGCAAAGTAAAAACTCAAAGTTGCTTAAGTAAAGCTGTTTGGTACTTTCTGCCTACCCACAAAACTTACAATGTCCTTCAGGGGGACAGCCCCCTCGGGAAAAAAAGCCCTTCTATTGGGGACTAACTAAAACGTAACCTTTATTCTATTAATAAAATGCAAAATATAGAAAAACACACGTGAGGTTAAAAATATCAGTGCTGCTTCCTTGCTATGTACTTTTAAAGTACTCTTGTACAATTCAAGTAGGTGTATTACTGATGAGTATTGCTTTTCAATTGGTAGGAGGTCTCTCGTGCCTTCCTGGTGAATGTGCACTGTGCACACTTCTCTTATGGATTCTCATCAGATATCCCCACCTACATGTCTCTCTTTCAAGGGCTCTTATTGTATAGAACTTGGAAGCAGCACTGCCTAAAACCTAACACCAGCCTCCTTGTCGTTTCGTTAAACAATAGCTTTGTCAAGGGTTACTGAGGCTTATGGCGGCATGAATGCTCGTTTAGCTATTTATGATATTTAGTAGCAATGTCACTTCCAGTTACGGGTCACTGACCACTTTCAGTTGCGGTCTGACAGATACTCACCAATTGGAGGTCATCATGTAATTCTATTACACTCCCACATATTAAACTACCAATGAACATGTGTTTATCGATTAATCCCTTATGTCATGTGATTGTCACATGACATTCTCCAATGTGCACGCATTCTCATGATCTTCTGTGCAGCTCTCGCGATCATGCGATCGTGGTTCTGTGCATTATCTCAAACTTTTCTTTTTCTATCCTGTAGGTGGACTATCTACGCATGCCCACGGACTTAATTAAACTATGTGCAATTTTCATTCCATAGTTCAAGACCAAAGTCTCCTGTGTATCATGTTCTTCGATCTTGTGCATGATTGTAAGCTAGGTCCACCATATGCCGGAACTGTTCCCCAGTAATTATTCCTGGTCTGAGTTATCAATTCATAGTGTGGTGTCAATTCTTATATTTTTAATTTGTTATAGATCGTTTATATGTGAACTTTCACTGCTCATATATGTAGCCTCCTTGACTAACATGTACATACTGTATTATACTGTATTTCACCTGTATTTTCAGATATCATGTTCCCAATACCTAAATAGAGAAATGATTATGATAATGAATTCTGAGGTTCTACATATCAGGAGCTCATGATAATGAGATATGGGACCATACACTATATACAGTAGTATGTTCTTACACTTAATGTGTTTCTTAGGCATGTTTTTATTGGCCTTTCTATGACAATAGTGTCAGGATTATTGTAGGGATAGAAGATGGAATTCATGGTGCACTCCTTCTTAACTACATTCTTAGAAGTCTTGTTTATATTGGCTGTCCTATAAGTGCCCTATTGGACATATATCTCACCTTCTCTTATTATACTCATTTTCATCATTTTACTTTTTTCTTCCAGGGCTCCAAGCTGGATAATCCCATCACAGCATCCTCCCATATCCAATACATAACAGGTTCCTCCATCCGTACTCCAGGTGAGCATCTATTCTTTATATTTTTATGTGTTATTATTTGTTTATTTTGTCCTCTCCATGTTTTGTTTCGAGTGTTCTGGTATGTTTTTTGTCTTCTATTTTTCTTTTAATACTTTGTTCTCGGTTCTTTGTCTTAAAGGGGTACTCCGCTGCTCAGCGTTTGGAACAAATTGTTCGGGAACCCTGGAGCCGGCCAGGGAGCTTGTGACGTTATAGTCCAGCCCCCTCATGACATCACGCCCTGCCCCCTCAATGCAAGTCTATGAGAGGGGCGTGACTGTCTTCACGTCCCCTCCCATAGACTTGCATTGAGGGGGTGGAACTGGATGTCATGAGGGGGTGGGGCTATGATGTCACACACTCCTGGCGCCGGCTTCAGCATTCGGAACAGTTTGTTCCAAACGCTGAGCAGCAGAGTACCCCTGTAAGTCAGAAATGCAGAGTATGAGAATCCTTCATTTAATTCAAATGGTTGTTTATTGTTTAATCTGAAGATCCATCTTGCTTCCTCCCGTAGCAGAGCTTTATCCAGATCTCCTTTCATCGATCCTGCTTTGAGTTGACATAGCCCCCAAAATTAAATTGCCTCTATATTTCTGTTGTGAAATGTGTTTATATGTCTTGCCATTGGTGTATCTGCTCTTGTGTGTATCGTACTTAGATGTTTATTTACCCTTTTCCTCAACTATTGTGTGGTTTTCCCCACATATATTCTAGGGCAGGGACATTGCGTAATATAAATCACATTCCGACTGCTGCAATGAATAAATTGCCTTATTGTATATTTCCATTTTTTCACAGGATTTTGAAAGGTCTTAGTTTTTGGCATCACCTTACATGTGAAACAGTGACCACATGGGAATGATCCTATTCTGATAGCTGTGTACTAGAAGGTGTCTCAAGTTTGGTCCTCTTCTTTATGTTATATTAGGTCTTTCTCCCTGGGAATTGACACCACACTATAAATTGATAACTCAGACCAGGAATAATTATAGGAGAACAGTTCCGGCATATGGAGGACCTAGCCTACAATCATGCACAAGACGGAGGAGCATGATACACAAATACTAAGTATTTGGTCATGCGCAATGGAATGAAAATGGCACATAGTTTAAGTCCGTGGCCGTGCGTAGATAGTCCACCTACAGGATAGAAAAAGAAAAGTTTGCGATCATGTGTAGAACAACGAGAGGATGCCCATGATCACGAGAGCTGCATGGAAGATCGTGAGAATATCGTAGAATGCTATGTGACTATCACATGACATAAGGGATTAATCAATAAACACATGTTCATTGGTAGTTTAATATGTGGGAGTGTAAGAGTATGACGTGATGACCTCCAATTGGTGAGTATATGTTAGAACGCAACCAGAAGTGGTCAGTGACCCGTAATGGAAATGGCGACACAACAAAAGATAATAAATACCCAAAAGAGCGTTCATGCCGCCATGAGCCTCAGTAACCCTTGACAAAGCCATTGTTTGGCAAAACATTGGGGAGGCTGGTGTTAGGTTTTAGGCAGTGCTGCTTCCAAGATCTACACAATAAGAGCCCTTGATAGAGAGACATGT
The DNA here is from genome assembly GCF_029499605.1 of Hyla sarda. Lineage (NCBI taxonomy): Eukaryota > Metazoa > Chordata > Amphibia > Anura > Hylidae > Hyla > Hyla sarda. Next base: position 114,367,423 of record NC_079190.1, on the reverse strand, counting down.
AAGTGGGGATATCTAATGAGAATCCATAAGAGAAGTGTGCACAGTACATACTATCACAAGGAAGGCACGAGAGACCTCCTACCAATTGAAAAGCAATACTCATCAGTAATACACCTACTCAATTTGCACAAAAGTACTTTTAAAGTATAGGAAAAAGGAAGCAGCACTGATATTTTTAACCTCACGTGTGTTTTTCTATCATTTACATTTTATTAAAAGAATAAAGGTTACGTTTTAATGAGTCCCCAATAAGAGGGCTGTCCCCCGAAGGACATTGTAAATTGAAAATTACCCTGGGATTCACAAGGGATGAGTCTGAATAGGTAAAAATAACAAATAAAAACAAAGCTCTAAATGCAAGGATAAATCTCCCTCAATATGTTTACAATAGGATATCCTTGACATTTTATGGCATGTATTTCATACAGTTTAAAGGGTATTTTTCTGTTGAATGCATGTAAAATCTGAGAGAAAAAAATTGTCATGCTTTGTCAAATGCCATATTACAGATATATTTTCCATTAGAAGCATTATTTCGAGGCGAAAATACATTACCTCCAAAATGTAGTCCCATAGAGAAGTGTGTCACCATGTACTATCGATGTACAGGCTCCATGCTCAGTGCACAGAACTTTAAGGAAAAAGCAGCTCACTGAACTTAAGAACTTTACCAGGCTCTGCTTGCGCAAGCATGGCATCAGCACCATTGTAGGGGAAGAGATGAGGACCACATAGCATTTTGGTGCCATATCCGCTTAGGATGAGGAAGAAAAAACACTGAAATGACATCATGGTAGCCCAGCATGCTTTCCAGCTAAGAGCAAGATCACATGACCACAGGTTAGACAAACAGCGCTTGCATACAGCTCCCAGGCCAATCAGGAGACAGCATAGAGTGGGTTTAAGAGACTGGTAAAGCGCTCCACACTGCATTGCAGCCTCCATCTTGAAGAAAAAGCCAAGCAGTGTACAAACAAACTCATTGTGGAACTACTGATCTGAGAAGCTTTCACAAATGCAATTTAGAGTATGTCGCTGTTAACCACTTAGGGACCATGGGCGTACAGGTACACCCTGACGTCCTGGCACTTAAGTACCTGTACGCCCGTGAGAATTTGAGTCCCCGCCGCATGCCAGACAGGGACCTGAGTGGGATAACTGCTGGTGCCAATGCCCGGGGGGGGTCCTGAATTCACACCAACCATTTGTGGCGATTCCGGGTCATATGGGTCTCTGGTGACCCGGAAAATAAGGGGGATCGGGGGTGTCCACGATCCCCTGAAGGGATAGGAGTGAGGTGGAAAGGGTGCCACCCCTCCTATCCCTGCTATTGGTCGGTCAGAAGCGACCGACCAATAGCAGATTGGGAGCGGGGGGGTTATCGTTAGGTTCCCGTTCCCACCCACAGAATTCCAGGCAGAACGGGGGGGACCGACGGTGACCAGCGCCGGAGGTCCAATTATCATCGACAATCAGTGGCGGCGGAAGAGGATGGCGATGCGGCTCACTGGTGCGGCGATGATGTGCAGCTCCCTGGTGCGGCAATCCTACGGAAGCTGGTGAGTAGTTGCCTAGCAACATCTGGAGGGCCACAGTGGTCTCTAAACTGTAGCCCTCCAGATGTTGCAAAACTACAACTCCCAGCATGCCCAGACAGCTGTTTGCTGTTGGGGCATGCTGGGATTTGCAGTTTTGCAACAGCTGGAGGGCTATAGTTTGGAGATCACTGTGCAGTAGTCTCTAAACTGTGGCCCTCTAGATCTTGCAAAACTACAGCAAATAGCTGTCTCGGAATGCTGGGAGTTATAGTTGCGTACCTCCAGCTGTTGCATAACTACATCTCCCAGCATGCCCATCGGCGATCAGTACATGCTGGGTGTTGTAGTTTTGCAACAGCTGGAGGCACACTGGTTGGAAAACACTGAGTTAGGTAACAGAACCTAACTTAAGGTTTTCCAACCAGTGTTCCCCCAGTTGTTGCAAAAGTACAACTCCCAACATGCACGGTCTGTCAGTGCATGCTGGGAGTTGTAGTTTTGCAACAGCTGGAGGTTTGTCCCGCCCCTCATGTGATTGTACAGGGTACATTCACAAGGGCAGGTTTACAGTGAGTTTCCTGCTTCAAGTTTGAACTGCGGCAAAAACATTTCCGCTGCAGCGACATTTCCGCGCACCGAAAACCCCCGCCAGTGCGAATGTACCCTAAAAACACTACACTAATGCATAATAAAGGCTAAAACACTACATATACACCCCCTTACACTGCCCACACCCAATAAAAATGAAAACATATTGTACGGCAGTGTTTCCAAAACGGAGCCTCCAGCTGTTGCAAAACAACAACTCCCAGCATTTTTGGACAGCCACTGAGTGTCCAGGCATACTGGGTTGTTTAGCAACAGCTGGAGGCACCCTGTTTGGGAATCACTGGCGTAGAATGCCCCTTTGTCCAACCTATGCAATGCCTAATTTAGTCCTCAAATGCGCTTGGTGCTCTCTCATTTCAGAGCCCTGTCGTATTTCAAGGAAACAGTTTAGGGCCACATATGGGGTATTTCCATACTCGGGAGAAATTCCACTACATATTTTGGGGGTCTTTTTCTCCTTTTACCCCTAATGAAAAGAAAAAGTTGGGGTCTGCGGATGCACAACAAGGCTCAGGAGTGAGAGCGCACTATGTACATTTGAGGCCTGATTTGCACAGGGGTGGCTAATTTTACAGCTGTTCTGACATAAACACAAAAAAATAAATACCCACGTGTGAACCCATTTTAGAAACTACTTCCCTCACGGAACATAACAAGGGGTATAGTGAGCCTTAACACCCCACAGGTGTTTGACGAATTTTCGTTAAAGTTGGATGGGAGAATGAAAAAAAAATTCTCTAAAATGTTACCCTAAATTTTTCATTTTCACAAAGGAAAATAGGAAAAAAGCCCCCCCAAAATTTGTAACCCCATTTCTTCTGAGTAAGAAAATACCCCATATGGGGATGTAAAGTGCTCTGCTGGGGTACTACAATGCTCAGAAGAGAAGGAGCGCCATTGGGCTTTTGGAGAGAAAATTTGTCCGGAATTGAAGGCCACGTGTGTTTACAAAGCCCCCATAGTGCCAGAACAATGGACCCCCCACCCCCACTTGTGACCCCATTTTGGAAACAACACGTAATGTAATAAGGGGTGCAGTGAGCATTTTTATGCCCCACAGGTGTCTGACAGATTTTTGGAACAGTGGTCCATGAAAATGAAAAATGTCGTCAAACACCTGTGGGATGTTAAGGCTCACTGTACCCCTTGTTATGTTCCTTGAGGGGTGTAGTTTCCAAAATATTAGGCCATGTGGGTTTTGTTTTGCTGTTCTGGCACCATGCGACATGCCCCCCAAAAACCATTTCAGCAAAATTTGCTTTCCAAAAGCCAAATGCTCTTCTGAGCATTGTAGTTCTCCCACAGAGCATTTTATTTCCTAACTTGGGGTATTTCCATACTCAGAAGAGATGGGGTTACAAATTTTGGGGGTCATTTTCTCCCATTACCCTTTGTAAAAATTGTAAATTTGGGGGGGGAAAAACTGCATATTAGTGAAAAAGAAATGTTTCATTTACACATCCGACTTTAACAAAAAGTCGTCAAACACCTGTGGGGTGTTAAGACTCACTGTACCCCTTGTTATGTGCCTTGAGGGGTGTAGTTTCCAAAATAGTATGCCATGTGGATTATTATTATTTTTTTTTCTGTTCTGGCACAATAGGGGCTTCCTAAATGTGCCATGCCCCCCAAAAACCATTTCAGCAAAATTCACTCTCCAAAATCCCATTGTTGCTCCTTCCCTTCCAAGCCCTCTACTGCGCCCGCTGAACACTTCACATACACATATGAGGGATTTCCTCCTGCTCTGGACAGTTCCTGATGCAGGCATCAGGTGTCCGCAGAGAGCACTGTGGACAAGACAAAAAAGAAATAAAAAAACAGCTGCTAAAAAGTACTGAAAGGATTAAAATTTTTAATTGAAGTAATTTACAAATCTGTCAAACTTTCTGGCATCAGTTCATTTAATAAAAAAAAGTTTTCTACCGGAGTACCCCTTTAAGGGGTTAATAACAAGTAACAAAACTGCTCTGTTGTGTGAACAAAGTTTTATTTTGTGTAGTCAATGCTTACACGTGTTTTTTTTTTTTTTGTTACATTTATTAAGTTCAAATGAACTCTATGGAAAAACTGCTATAATACACACATTGGCCCTTATTTATTTAGGGTACGTTCACACGCGCAGATTTTTTAGCAGGTTTTCCGCTGCATATTTGAAAGTGGGCGGGCTCTTCTCAGCTGTCCGCAGCAGATTTTCCATGGCAGAATTAACACTGCGGAAAATCCGCCACAGTCCCTACTGACTTCAATGGGGCTTGCGGCGGATTTTCCGCAGTGTACATTCTGCTAAGGAAAATCTGCTGCAGACAGCCGAGAAGAGCCTGGCACAGACAGAATTTCTGCCGCAATGCGACAGAATCTGGCGCACAACCCGACAAAACATGTCGGATTTGCAATAGTAAATGAGGGCCATTGCATTAGGACACCACCAAGACAGGAGTCTTCTCTTCATTATTTCCATTTCTTACCACATTATAGATCTGCCATGAGCAAGGCAAGGGAGGGCTGAAATGTTGGCAGTGGCACCAATACTAAATGCTGAATCACTAAACTTACGGTTCGAGTATTATGTAAGCAGCTTTGTGTACAAATATGTATTGGTAAGAAGGATTAAAGGGGTTATCCAGGAATGGAAAAACAGAGCTAATTTCTTTCAAAGACTGCTCCCTGTCTGTCACCAGGGTGTGTGTGGTTCTGCAGCTCAGTTCCATTGAAGTGAATGGAGCCAAGTGGTAATACCACACCCAACCTGGGGACAGACATGGAGCTGTTTAAAAAAGAAATTAGTTCTGTTTTTCTATTTCTGGATAACCTCTTTAACTGACAGCCAAAGATGTGTATCAAACACTTTGTAATAAACATAGCTAAATCACGATTTACTTGAGTGCCCCGTAACCAACTCTCCCACTGTAAACTAAAAAAATCCCTTTTTTGTTCTGCGCAATATTAGAAATGACCTCTGCTTCTTGCTCGGAATTTCTGGATGTCGTCCAGCATGAAATCTTCTGAACTTTGTGCTGATTAAAGGTTTCTTGCTGTTGCTTGCTGGGAACCTCTTTTGTTTGCCTTACAAACAACTCCTATCCTAATATCTAATCAGGGCAGGGCCATGCAAAAAATTCTGTCGCTCAATGGCAAAAGGTGGAAATTTGTTAGTGAAAGGAAATGATACTAATAATACATTAGATTTACAATTGTACAATCTAGAGAAATATCACCATAAGGAATACTTATTATATAGCTGGCCTTATAAAATAGGCTATGATTTCCCAGTCCTAGCTAACACAAACAGAGATTGTTTAACCCCTGAAGGCCCCAGCTTGTTATTTTCCCCCCTCAATAGCAATTGTGGCATTTAAGATGGTGACAGATACCATGCCGGTTGGGTGCCTGATTAGCACCTCCGTGACATTTGCAAGATGCCGAATGGTTTCCATGGCAGCCGGTGTTCTTCACTAGGAGTTTTGCCTCAGATAGAGTGTCAATCTGACTGACGAATGCTGTGCAATAGCATGGCATTGATCAGTATAAGCAATCTAATCATTGCTTATAAAAGTCCCCTAGTGAAATATAAATTTAACCTGTTGGGGACGGAGGGCGTACAGGTACACCCTCGCATCCCGTTACTTAAGGACGGAGGGCATACCTGAATGCCCTTGTCCCATTCCCAGATTTTGAAGCACGCTCAGGAGCTGAGTGCGCTCACAAGCTGAGCATGTTATCATCAGCCAGGACCCTGCATAGCATTGATCAGTGTATAAAATCAAAAGACTGCATGTTATAGCCCCCTACGAGGGGCTAAAAAATAAAGTGTAAAAAAAAGTTTATAAAAATGAATTATAAACACGTTAAAAAAATACAATAAAGTGTGCATTTTTGGTCACTTCATATACCATAAAAAAAATTATAAAAAGCGATCAAAAAGTCCCATCAAGACAAAAAGGGTACTGATAAAAACTACAGACCACTGCCAAAAAAATTGCCCTCATATAGCCCTGTATGCGGAAAAAAAAAAAGTTATAGTGGTCAGAATATGACCATTTTAAACATACTAATTTTGGTGCATGCAGTTATCATTTTTTTTAAAGTAGTAAAATAAAATGAAACCTACATATATTGGGTATTATTGTAACCGTATGGAACTACAGAATAAAGAAAAGGTGTCATGTTACAAAATGGACTTTTTTTTACTTCACATTACAAATATGCTGGGTGCGTGCTGTGATGTCACAACCCCCGCATCCCGCACCCAGCATTCGGAAACACATGTTCCGAATGCTGCGGCAGTGGAGTACCCCTTTAATGGAAAGAAGACATAATTTGTTGTGCTTTTAAACTCATTATAAACCAACAAAACAAAAAAGTTACCGGGCTCTACTACAGTCCCCAGAAAAAAAGTCTCATGTTAGAAACTTTTATGTTTACACGTTGTGTCCCCTCAGCATAACTCAACACCCAGCCATTAACATCTAAACCTTGGCAACAAAAGGGAGTATACCCCTAAGTGGAAATGTTCAAATTGGGCCCAAAGTGTCAATATATTGTGTGGTCACCATTATTTTCCAGCACTGCTTTAAGCCTCTTGGGCATAAAGTTCGTCTTCCACTCCTTCATGACGACATTACGGAGCTGGTGGATGTTAGGGACCTTGCACTCCGCCACCTTCCATTTGAGGATGTCCCACAGTCCACAGATGTTCAATTGGAGAGATGTTTTGGCCAGCCCATCACCTTTACCCTCAGCTTCTATAGTAGAAAGTGGTAATCTTGGAGGTGTGTTGGGGTCATTATTATGTTGGAATACTGCCCTCTAGTCCAGTCTCTGAAGGGATGGGATCATGCTTTGCTAGAGAATGTCCCAGTGCATGTTATCATTTATGGTTTCTCAGTGAACTGTAGTTCCCCAGTGCCAGCAGCACTAATGCAGGTCCAGACCATGACACTCCCACCACCATGCTTGATTCCTACAGTCAAGACACATTTTTCTTTGTACTTCTCACCTGGTTGCCGCCACATACATTTGACATTATCTAAACCAAATAAAATTGTCTTGTCTCTTTGGACCACAGAACTTGGTTCCAGTAATCCATGTGCTTAGTCTGTTTGTCTTTAGTAAACTGTTTACAGGCTTTCTTGTGCATCATCTTTAGAAGAGGCTTTCTGCTGGGATTACAGCTATGCAGACCAATGTAATGCAGTGTTCAAATGTACCCCATGATTCCTTTGACTCAGTCACTATCTCGCCAGGAGCACTTGGCAATGCATTCCATACAGAGTTCACAGAAAGAATGAACATGTTTATTCTTTCTGCAGACATCAGAATTAGAATTTCTGTGCCAGATGTTTTCAGCAAGGAAATCCTGCTAAGTGTATGGCACAGCAGAATCCCATTGAAATTACTCCGTTGCTGCTGAATCCGAATGCATTGGAATTCCGCACAGAAATTCTGGTGTGTGAACATAGCTTTACAGCTATAAATCGCTTCTGAAGAGTACATCAAACAGCTAGAAGTCATGCAAGTGATAAGAGCGTAATCAGTGAAGAATCTAATTTAATGAAAAAAATTACCCCAAATTACAAAATCCCCCTCAAACCAGAGGCATCTGGTTCATGCAGGTTGCATATGAGTATAGGTATGGTATTGCAGGCTTGCTGAGGGCAGTAATCTCTCTGAAAATGGTCTTAAAGGGGTTCTCCGGTGCTTAGACATCTTATCCCTTATCCAAAGGATAGGGGATAAGATGCCTGACCGTGGGAGTCCCACCGCTGGGGACCCCCGTGATCTTGCACGCGGCACCCCAGTTAAAATCAGTCCCCGGAGCGTGTCCCCGGATAGCTGTCACACCCCCTCCCATAGGCTTGCATTGAGGGGTGGAGCGTGATGTCACACGGGGGCGGAGACGTGACGTCACACGCCGTCAGCGAACACGCTCTGGGGACTGGTTTTAACTGGGGTGCTGCGTGCAAGATCACGGGGGTCCCCAGCGGGGGGACTCCCGCGATCAGACATCTTATCCCCTATCCTTTGGATAAGGGATAAGATGTCTAAGCACCGGAGTACCCCTTTAATAGTGTCACATCTGGCAGGGTGTAGCACAGATTAGTGTACCTTAGGGGTTGACCCTGAAGTACACTTGAGGTTGTTTATGGGGTTTTACCTGTTATGTTAAGTGCAGAATTGAGAATCCAAACACTCTGGTAGCTTGTAAACAATGTAGAAGTTTACTAAAAATCACTGTGAAAATCCAAATATAAAACTATAATTATGGTTGCAAAGTCATAGCTTTTAAGTAGATGTGTGGAAAGTTGGTCCCTGCTCCCTATAGGAACAACAATATGGACACCCAGACCAGATGCAGATGCGGGGATACAACAGCGCTGTCAAACAACCGAGGTATTTAGTGGAACTTTTTTATGTTGTAACATGTGACGTGTTTCAAGGACGATCCCTCCTCTTCATTAGACATGTTAAAATGATTGAGTCTTGGTGGGCGTGGCTGATGAGCATGGCGGCAGCGTTGATGGTGTGAAGGAGTAGCGCCGCCAAGTTACCGGCAGCTAAAGCGGCACTAAGCGACGAAGTGGGAACTGCAATCCGAGGCAGTTCCCAGCATTCCCCGGCAGACTCAGAAAGCACAGGACAGCACGGAGCTGCAGCAGATGGCGTCCTCAAGCACACAGCAGGAGGGTGAGGAGGCAGAGAGCAGCATGAACGGACAAGCTGTAACAGCAGAAGCAAGCCCTGGATGGAAGGCAAGCATCTCAAAGGACTGAGACTAGTCTTATCTTCATGAGATTAGTGTAACCCCCAATGTTAGGAAGGAGGATAAGCAGAATAACAGTATGCTAAGTGATGACACTAACTGGCCTCCATTAAAGGGGTACTCCGCCCCTAGACATCTTATCCCCTATCCAAAGGATAGGGGATAAGATGTCAGATCGCCAGGGTCCCGCTGCTGGGGACCCCGGGGATCACTGCTGCAGCACCCCGCTATCATTACTGCGCAGAGCGAGATCGCTCTGCACGCAATGACGGGCAATACAGGGGCCGGAGCATAGTTACGTCACGGCTCCGCCCCTCATGATGTCACGGCCCACCCCCATCAATACAAGTCTATGGGAGGGGGCGTGGCGGTCGTCACGCCCCTTGCCATAGACTAGCATTAAGGGGACGGGCCGTGATGTCATGAGGGGCGGAGCCATGATATCACGCTGCTCCGGCCCCTGTATCGCCCGTCATTACGCACAGAGCGAACTCGTTCTGTGCAGTAATGATAGCGTGGTGCCGCAGCGGCGATCCCCGGGGTCCCCAGCAGCGGGACCGCGGCGATCTAACATCTTATCCCTTATCCTTTGGATAGGGGATAAGATGTTAGATCGCCACGGTCCCGCTGCTGGGAACCCCGGGGATCGCCGCTGCGGCACCACGCTATCATTAACTACTATCATTAACCCCTTTAACTACTGGGGAGGGGATTGATAAATATAGAGCCTGTGGAGAGAGCCAAGCATGTAATGAATCAACAGAGGGGCTGAATAGAAAGAAGTACCCTATATTAAATGAATGGATGGCTATACCGGATAAAAAAAATGGAAGGAACATTAGGATTACAGAATACTCCAAAAGCCCAGCCACGTATATCATCGCTGGCAAACCTTTCCGCCCCTATTGCATTTAGCCCTTTGGCGCGACTCGCTGTTGATTTGCAAACACTGTTTCACTCCCCACCTATAGAACAAATGGTTATAACCTCCCCATTACAAAAAGGAGAGGAAACTGACAGGGGAAGTGATAGTGCTAAAAAGAAGACAGAAATTGGAGGAGCCCCAGTGACAGAATCGGCAATGAGGCAAATGCTGCGGGAAATGCAGAACTCCTCTTCTAACATATTACAAAGTGCAGTGTCCAATATTCATAAAGAGATACAAGATCTTGGCAACCGAACCTCCCACATAGAGCATAAAATAGACAAAACAGTAACAGCTCATAACGCAGTAGTAAAGGAAATGGGTGATATGAAAAAAGAAATGGAAATCCTTAAAGGGGTAGTCCAGTGGGGAAAAACTTATCCCCTATACTAAGGATAGGGGATAAGTTTGAGATCGCGGGGGGTCCGACCGCTGGGGTCCCCTGCGATCTCTCTGTACGGGGCCCCGGCTCTCCGCCGAGATAGCGGGTGTCGACCCCCGCACGAGGCTGCGGTCGACACGCCCCCTTAATACATCTTAATGGCAGAGCCGGAGATTGCCGAAGGCAGCGCTTCGGCTCTGCCATAGAGTTGTATTGAGAGGGCGTGTCGGCCGCCGCCTCGTGCGGAGGTCGACAAGCCCCCTTCCCGTGGGCTGTCAGGGCTCCGTACAGGAGATCGCAGGGGGCCCCAGCGGTCGGACCCCCCGCGATATGCAACTTATCCCCTATCCTTAGGATAGGGAATGTTACGCCTAGCGCTCCGGGTCCCCGCTCCTCCCCGGAGCGCGTACGGCGTCTCTCTCTCCGCAGCGCCCCGGTCGGTCCCGCTGACCGGGAGCGCTGCCCTGTCATGGCCGTTGGGGATGCGATTCGCACAGCGGGACGCGCCCGCTCGCGAATCGCATCCCAGGTCACTTACCCGTTCCCGTCTCCTGCTGTCATGTGCTGGCGCGCGCGGCTCCGCTCTCTAGGGCGCGCGCGCGCCAGCTCCCTGAGATTTAAAGGGCCAGTGCACCAATGATTGGTGCCTGGCCCAATTAGCTTATTGTGTTCACCTGTGCACTTCCCTATATCTAGTCACTTCCCTTGCACTCCCTTGCCGGATCTTGTTGCCTTAGTGCCTAGTGAAAGCGTTCCCTAGTCTGTTCCTAGTCCGTGTTCCTGACCTCCTGCCGTTGCCCCTGACTACGATCCTTGCCGCCTGCCCCCGACCTTCTGCTACGTCCGACCTTGCTTCTGCCTACTCCATTGTACCGCGCCTATCTTCAGCATCTTCAGCAGCCAGAGAGGTAAGCCGTTGCTAGTGGATACGACCTGGTCACTACCGCCGCAGCAAGACCATCCCGCTTTGCGGCGGGCTCTGGTGAAAACCTGTAGTGGCTTAGAACCGGTCCACTAGCGCGGTCCTCGCCATCCCTCTCTGGCACAGGGGATCCACTACCTGCCAGCCGGCATCGTGACAGTAGATCCGGCCATGGATCCCGCTGAAGTTCCTCTGTCAGTGGTCGCTGACCTCACCACGGTGGCCGCCCAGCAAGCCCGACTGATCGCCCTTCTAACCCGTCAGCTGTCGGAAATGTCCACCATTTCGCACCAACTTCAGTCGCAACTTCTCCAGCAATCTTCTCCTCCGCCAGCTCCTGCACCTCCTCCGCAGCGAGTGGCCACTCCTAGCCTCTGCCTGTCCTTGCCGGACAAATTTGATGGGGACTCTAAGTATTGCCGTGGCTTTCTTTCGCAATGTTCCCAGCACTTGGAGATGATGTCGGACCAGTTTCCTACTGAGAGGTCTATGGTGGCTTTCGTAGTCAGCCTTCTGTCTGGAAAAGCCCTGTCATGGGCCGCACCGCTCTGGGACCGCAATGACCCCGTCACTGCCTCTGTACACTCCTTCTTCTCGGAAATTCGAAGTGTCTTTGAGGAACCTGCCCGAGCTTCTTCAGCCGAGATTGCCCTGCTGAACCTGGCCCAGGGTGTTTCTTCCGTTGGCGAGTACGCCATTCAGTTCCGTGCTCTTGCTTACGAGTTGTCCTGGAATAGTGAGGTTCTCTGCGCGACCTTTAAAAAAGGCCTATCCAGCAACATTAAAGATGTTCTGGCCGCACGAGAGACTCCTGCTGACCTACATGAACTCATTCATCTTGCCACTCGCATTGACATGCGTTCTTCCGGATGGCGTCTGGAGCTTCGCCTGGATATGGACTTTGTTCGCACGAAGCGTTTTTTCTCCCCGGCTCCTCTCTCCTCTGGTCCTCTGCAATCTGTTCCTGTGCTTCCCGCCGCGGAGGCTATGCAAGTTGACCGGTCTCGCTTGACACCTCAAGAGAGGACACGATGCCGTATGGAGAACCTCTGCCTGTACTGTGCTAGTACCGAACACTTCCTAAGAGATTGTCCTATCCGTCCTCCCCGCCAGGAAAGACGTACGCTGACTCCGCACAAAGGTGAGACAGTCCTTGATGTCTACTCTGCTTCTCCACGTCTTACTGTGCCTGTGCGGATGTCTGCCTCTGCCTTCTCCTTCTCTACAGTGGCCTTCTTGGATTCCGGATCTGCAGGAAAAATTTTTTTGGCCTCTCTCATCAACAGGTTCTACGTTCCTGTGACCAGTCTCGCCAGACCCCTCTACATCTATTGTTTTTACAATAAAAGATTGGACTGTCTCGTTCGTTTCCACACAGAACCCCTCCTAATTTGCATCGGACCTCATCACGGAAAAATTGAATTTTTTTTCCTCAGGTTCTTTGGCCCCAAGAAGAGGGGGAGACCTAAGGGGGGGGGTACTGTTACGCCTAGCGCTCCGGGTCCCCGCTCCTCCCCGGAGCGCGTACGGCGTCTCTCTCTCCGCAGCGCCCCGGTCGGTCCCGCTGACCGGGAGCGCTGCCCTGTCATGGCCGTTGGGGATGCGATTCGCACAGCGGGACGCGCCCGCTCGCGAATCGCATCCCAGGTCACTTACCCGTTCCCGTCTCCTGCTGTCATGTGCTGGCGCGCGCGGCTCCGCTCTCTAGGGCGCGCGCGCGCCAGCTCCCTGAGATTTAAAGGGCCAGTGCACCAATGATTGGTGCCTGGCCCAATTAGCTTATTGTGTTCACCTGTGCACTTCCCTATATCTAGTCACTTCCCTTGCACTCCCTTGCCGGATCTTGTTGCCTTAGTGCCTAGTGAAAGCGTTCCCTAGTCTGTTCCTAGTCCGTGTTCCTGACCTCCTGCCGTTGCCCCTGACTACGATCCTTGCCGCCTGCCCCCGACCTTCTGCTACGTCCGACCTTGCTTCTGCCTACTCCATTGTACCGCGCCTATCTTCAGCATCTTCAGCAGCCAGAGAGGTAAGCCGTTGCTAGTGGATACGACCTGGTCACTACCGCCGCAGCAAGACCATCCCGCTTTGCGGCGGGCTCTGGTGAAAACCTGTAGTGGCTTAGAACCGGTCCACTAGCGCGGTCCTCGCCATCCCTCTCTGGCACAGGGGATCCACTACCTGCCAGCCGGCATCGTGACAGGGAATAAGTTGCTCACCACTGAGTCACCACTGGACTACTCCTTTAAAAACCAGATCACCAATTTGGAAGACCGCTCCCGGAGAAATAATTTCCATGTCAGGGGAGTGCCAGAGGAAGTCAGGCAAGATGAGTTGGGCCCTTACATGTTGGAATACTTTATGAATTTAGTCCCGCAACTAAGGGAAACAGACCTCCTGATTGATAGAATCCATAGACTGCCCAAACCCAAGATATTACCAAATACAGTGCCTAGGGACATGATCCTGTGGGTACACTACTTCCATATTAAAGAAAAAATTCTGGCGGCAATCCGCGACCATCCCCAATTACCAGAGAAATATGGGAAAATTGCTATATTTCCAGACTTATCATCCACAACATTATTAAAGAGAAGAAAATTTTCTCAAGAGACACATCTTTTAAGAGAGCACGGAGTACTATATAAATGGGGGTTCCCCGTGAAAATTATAGTCTCATATAAAGGAGTAAATCATGTGATATTGTCTCTCCAAGAGATGATGTCCTACTGTCAGGAATGGGGTCTGGCAAGTAAAGAAGAAAGGACTGGTCATCCCCAGAGTAGCTCTCTGCCTCATCTATCACCCGATTGGACTCTAGTGAACTATATGAACAAAGGGTGCGGGAAGACCCCTTAATTATGCTAATACTCTGACTCGGGAGAAGAAGAATAAAAACCCCTTTTATTTTCCCCCTTTTTGCTTCCCTTCCCTCTTTGAAATCCCACAGAACTGCCGGGCTAGCCGTTGATGGATTGTTGGAGTAATACCAACCGCCCCCTAAGAGTGGGGACCATGGGTGCCCTACCCAAAGATGGTCTTGACACAATTTATGTCTGCTTTCATGTTTTTTTTTCTTTTTCTTTACCTTATATGCACAGGAAGGATTTGTGTTTTTGTTGTAGTTTGTTATTAAGTAAAGTCACTGATTTGCGCTATTCCTGCTTTAACTTTCTATTGATCTTCTCCTTTTTATTTTTGGACCAAGGTGATTATGTCCATAAGGTGGGAGGAGATCTTCACTTCGAGGGGGAGGTGGGAGGAGGTTTTCATGCTGCAAGGGTGAGTACAAACCTCTTATATGGAGAATACGGAAGGGATGTGGTATGTAATAACTTATAAAATTTGTCAATGGTACTCAAAATTATATCATTAAATGTAAAGGGCCTAAATTCCCCATATAAAAGGTCACTGCTATATAAGGAAATTTCACGGCAAGTAAGGGAAATTTATTGCATTCAGGAAACCCACCTAAACCAAAAAGATTTGTTTAGACTAAACCATTCTCGGTACCCTGTAATAATTTCAGCACCAGCGACATGTAAAAAGGGAGGGGTCTCTATTCTTATCAAAGATACAGTGGTTATTACAATACATAAGCAGATTACGGATGGGAAAGGCCGATACGTGATCCTGGTGTGTAGTATTAATAATGTAGAGTACACTATAGTGGGTATATATAGTCCCAACAGTAAGCAACATACCTTTTTGAAAAAAGTACTAAAGAGGGTAGACAAAATGAAGAAGGGGTCCGTAGTGATGATGGGGGACTTCAACATGGCCGTGTGGCCTTCAATGGACTCCACGTCAGGTGGAGTAAAACAGGAACCAATACCCTTCGCCAAAACATTAAATGTAGATAGATTAGTGGATCCATGGCTCACACAGCAACCCGGAGAGAGAGACTTCACGTTTTACTCGCCGAGACATATTACTTACTCCCTAATTGACTTCTTTTTGGTGGAGGCTCACTGCCTAAATAGGATAGAATTGACAGCCATTGGCACAATGACGTGGTCGGACCACAGACCCATTTATATTGACCTAAGGGAATCACATAATGCATATTCTAATTCAGTGTGGCGCCTGAATGTATATGTTTTAAATCATCCAGACTTTCAAGAAGCAACTAAAGAAACAATAAAATCCTATTTCTCTTCTAATGATAATGGGGAGGTGTCCGAACCTATCTTGTGGTGTGCACTCAAAGCTACAACAAGAGGTCATTTCATTAAACAAACAGCTTTTTTTTTTTAATAATCTAGGCAAAGTATTCTCAAAACTCAACAGCAACTAGCTCAATTACACTCTCTCAACAAATCTCAGTATAGTAAGCAAACGGCAAAAGAAATCTCGGAGCTTAATAATAAACTGCATCAACTAAACCAGTATGAATTCGACTCAGCAATGCGTAGACTACGGGTATCCCACTATTGGCAGGGTAACCGACCGGGAGCACTACTTGCTAAGCAGGTAAAGACCCGACAAATCAAATCACAGATCCATTACATTTACAATAGTAATAGAGATAAAATTATAGACCCCAAAGGTATATCAGACGTCTTTGCAGACTACTATAATGACCTCTATAATCTCAAATCAGATAAGTTCACAATACAACCGAGGGAGGAATTAATACAATCCTTTTTAGATAAATTAAACTTAACACAGGTTAAGAAGGAGCAGTTAAGTGAATTAGAAGTCCCGATTAGTGAGCTAGAAGTGAGTAAAGTTATAGATGCATTAAAACAGAACAAATCCCCAGGACCAGACAGCCTATCAAATGATTATTACAAAACACACAAACCACTCTTAGTCCCGTATTTAACAAGGTTATATAATGAGGTATTTATACAAGGTACATTTCCACAAGAAATGTTAGAAGCTTTGATAGTTACACTACCAAAAGAGGGGAAATCTTTGGAAGAACCAGCTCATTTCCGACCAACAGCATTACTGAATACAGATCTAAAATTATACTCCTCTACATTGGCGAAGAGATTAAGCAAAGTACTCCCAAAACTGATAAACAGCGACCAGGTGGGATTCGTATCAGGTAGACAAATAACTGATGGCACACGACATATTTTAGATTTAGCGGCAATCATGGAGAAGCGGGGACTGCCTTCTCTGCTTCTTACAATAGACACAGAGAAGGCATTTGATAGGGTTCACTGGGGCTACCTGACCTTAGTCCTGGGGAAATTTGGTTTGGGAGCGGTCTTCGGGAGGGGCATTTTTGCCCTATGCTCAAAACCCTCCGCTAGGGTTTATACCTCAGGAGCCAGGTCCAAAGCTGTTTTTATCTCAAATGGGACTAGGCAGGGGTGCCCATTGTCACCATTGATTTTCACCTTGATGATGGAGCCCCTGGCGGAAGCTATACAAACATCACCAGATATAGCAGGAGTGCAGATAGGTAATAAGGATCACAGGATAGGATTATTTGCGGATGATATTATCTTATGCCTGACAAACCCAGAACAATCACTAACCAGCATTACTGCGTTATTAAAGGAATTTGGGGAGTTAAACTATTACAAAGTTAATGCGTCCAAATCTACAATCCTAGGAATTGCAATCCCTCCCGAGCTTAAAAATAATTTACAAAAAATATTCCCCTATTAATGGGCTAAAGATCAGATCACATACTTGGGTATTACAGTAACTAGTCCACTTTCAAATATAATAGAAGTAAATATGACTAAGTTACACTCAATGATGTCACATGCAGGCGTATCCTATAATAACTTACCGTTATCGTGGGCAGGGTGAATGGCGGTGGTAAAAATTATAGTGCTCCCTAAAATATTGTATTGCCTGCGTAATTTACCAGTGAGGATTCCTAGCCGAACAATTACGGCATTGCAGAAGCAGCTTATGCGATTGATCTGGCAAAAAAAGAAAGCCCGAGTAAAGGCCGACCTATTATACCTCCCTGTAGATCAAGGGGGCATGGGATGCCCCGACTTGAAAAGTTACCATCATGCTATTCTTTTTGAACAGCTGCAACATTGGTGGAGAAATGAAAAATCCAAACAATGGATAGGTATTGAAACACAGTTGGTCCGGGAACCAATGCTGAGGGGGGTCTTTGTGGAATCAAAGAATAAGGCCTAAAGCTCAGGGGGAAGATCACCCTACAATTGAAGCGGCACTCAGGATTTGGAATCTCCCTATAGTTAAAAAGACACTGTTCCTGTTAAGCGTAAGGGAAATCCCACTTGAAGTAATCCAGACACAAACTGCTAATACGAGGTTTAAAAATTGGGCAAAGAAGGGCATAAATATATACGCCGACATGCTTGAGGAAGGAGTTCCCATGACTTATGAACAACTTCAAAGTAAATATCAGTTACCAACAAAAGACTTTTATAAATTTCTTCAACTCAGACACTTTATAAGTACAGTAGATTTACCAAAGCATAACACAACCTCTGTAATAAAACAACTATTTTCCGGCTGAAAAGTGGTTATGAAAGGAGTTTCTAGATGCTATAAAGGATTCCTAGAAAAGGAGGGGAAATTGACAATTTGTACGAAGTGGGAGGCAGACTTGGGGAAGCCTTTCTCTGATGAACAATGGGCAAATGCCTTTGTATTAAGTATTAAAACTTCCAGGTGCGCATCCCACTTTGAGATTAACAGGAAAATCCTTTACAAATGGCATTTAACACCAGATAGATTGTCAAGAATGTACCCAGACGCGTCAGATAAATGTTGGAGGTGTAACACCCAAGTGGGCACTTTGCTTCACATGTGGTGGGAGTGCCCTTATATTCAAGACTTTTGAAAACAGATCTACCATATACTGTGTAGAATAATAGGCCACAACTTAATTTGGGGCCCGGAGGTAGCGCTTCTGAACCTCAATTTGGACGACTTAACGATTTCAGGTACAACAGTCATAGTACATTGTTTGACAATTGCCAGAAATAAGATAGCAGCAAAGTGGAAAAGTACAGAAACCCCGGGAATTGATGCTATACTCAGTATTGTACATCATAATTGTTTGATGGAAAGGTCTATAGCTTTAATGAATGACAAGCTCGCCCACTTTAATAGAGCATGGGTAAAGTGGTTGCAGTACAAATCCTTGGATAGGTAAAATTACTGTTCTCTAGAATACCTCTCCCCTTTTCTCCATTTTCTTTTCTTTTTTTCTTTCTCTCTTTTCTTTAGATCATTTCCTCTCAGCTCTTCCACCACTGGAGTTAGAAGAGGGTTTATTGGTAGTACAATTGATGTTTATTGCTAATAGAGGTGATCTTTGGACTATTGTATTTTGTTATGGAATATAAATAAAAACTTTAAAAAAAAATCTCTTAGACACTATATACAGAAATACTTCACATGTGACCGGAAGAGACATCATTACAAGAATCAGTTAAAAGCAGTAAAAATGCAAATCATCAATTCCAGTAATAAAATTCTAAAAATAACTTCACATTGTTTTTTTTCAATTGTTTCATTAAGACCTTTTGGCCACAGTGTGTTTAATTTAAAAATCCAGAATGCCTCACGGTTTATAAGTCTCTGATAGCGATCAGGGCATTCCGGTGGTATACTTTCTCTAATGCACAGTCTGATACAATCTTGATTACTGCCATGTAGAGACATAATATGTTGGGAAACACTATGCTGAACAGAATTCCTGTTAATATTGGGTCTATGTTTGTTCACGCGGGCACGTACAGGTTGAATTGTATGGCCCACATATTGCACACCATAGGCACACGTCAGTAAGTAAACTACAAACAATGCTAAGAATGCTTTTGTGTAGGGGTCAAGTCCTGGAACTTTTCTACATAAGGGTTGGTCCTGCAGGACTCCTGCTAATGCGAACGGTGTTCCTGCTGTGAAAAAAGTGCAGGAACTCAGTTCTAACACGTTCTTGCAGGACTTGAGCCCTGCTTTTGCGGTACTCAAATGATAAATGTTGTAGTGCATACTAGCTGAGAGTAGCAGTCCCTTTATTGATGGATAAAAGATAAAGATATCGATGGTGATGTCACGTGGAAGGGTAGTCTTGCTGACCTGATGATCCCCAGTACACCCAACAACACTTTTGTCAATTGAGTTATTCAGCATAGTGTGAAGTGCAGGAATGAGAACTCCAGACACTTAGATAACATAAAAACATCAAAACTTTACTGAAGGCTTTGTGCAAATCTAATTAAAACACAATGGGGGTAATTTATTAAGGGTGGTATAAGTGAATGATTTTTCTACATCTTTAATTTGTGTGGTAGTAATGTGTATGTTCGCCAAAATCATTAAATGGCCCCATAGCATTTGATAAAGATGGAGCTACTTTTTAGCAACTATTCAACATGTTGCAAAAAAATAAAGTGTACATTTTGTGCAAGAGAGACATTTCCGTGACTTTTCTACACCAAAAAATTACTCTAAACCGTTGATAAATTGCCCCAGTTTATTTATCTCAGAGTGGAATTTTATACATTTTCAGCAGATGAGTGAAGAGAAGTTTACTGTCTCTTTATGGCCATGTTCACATGGCAGAATTTCCAGGCAGAATTCCACGGAAATATCCTGTTTAGAAATTCCACTGCATCAGAGTCGCCTTGATTTCAGTTTGATTCTGCTGCACTATGCACATAACGGAATTTCCATGGCAAAAACATTTGCTATGGAAATCCAGATTTCAGTATTCAGAAATACATTGCATGGAGACGGCGCATTTCTGAGCGGGCCTAGCGCCGGCGGCACATGCTAATGTGAGGAATGTCTGTCTGTGTTTTCCGTATGGGTGTACACTAACAATAATTCCATGAAGAGATCAATGCATGCAGAGGGGCCCTTGTTCAGCTTTCTCCTCCTCTGGCTAGTAGGGACTTCTTCTTCGAGCTTGACGATGCCTTCACAGCGTGGGCTGGAGACAACCTTTTGGGTGAAATCCTCCAAACTTCACACAGGGCCGTGTTCATGGCATACTCAACCCAGATTTGTTTCAGGTGAGATGGTAGTTGCAACTGAAACAGGATTTGTCCTGTACATATCTGAACTTAGGAGAACACAGCAGACTAGGTGCATGTCTGTCTATTGGAAGCAGAGCTAGCAGAGATGTTGCTTTGGCCTTAGTTAATTAATTCCAGATTTAAATGTCTTCCCTTATATTTCCTAAGTGCTTCCTCCACACCCTTCTGTATACTGGAGGTCCATTCAACAGGGGGGCTATGCCAACTAGCTCTCCTCTTGAAGTAAGGAAACAGCAAATTAAGAAAACACTAGGAATGTCACTGAACATTTACTAGCTGTATAGTCAGCTGCCAGCAGAGGGAACCATAACTATCCTGCACATTGCAGATCCAGCAATTGGAATGTGAAGGAAGTAAATGGTGTCTGCTTTGAGATAAGGACGACTCCGGGGTTATAGACACTGTGTAAGCAGAATATCACTAAACTGGCATGTTTTACAAAGACAATGGGGGACATTTACTAATCTAGTCTATTCTGGGTATGCTTATAGACCAGCGTATGTGATAGTCTCCTGTCTATTGCGCTCCTAATTTATCAAAGGTCTCCCTGCCCTTGATAAATTCTGTGCTCAGACTTCAGGGTCTACAGCTTAAACTGCATTTAGACCTGCTCCAACATGGTCTGACATTTCAGCGTATTTTGGGCAGATGCGACTTGTCGCACAAAAGTCGCACTTGATAAATTCAGCACCAATGCATTTTCCAATGCATTTCCGTCTAAAATAGACTTGCATGCATCATGTTCTAAAAATCCTCTACAGCAAAAGTCGCAGAAAAGTCGCACATATTTAGACTGCGACTTTCTGTGCGACAAATTTAGACAGGAAAAACCAGTATAAAGCCTTTGATAAATCTCCCCCAAAGTGTAGGATCCCACTGTGCTGGCAATGCCTGGTTCTCTGTCAGCAAATTAAAGCTCCCTCTTGGCATTGTTGTGCAGAATGTGGGCACTGCCTGGTCAAATTTAAACAATGTTTAGCTTTATGTGGGTTTAGTAAAGCAACTATTACGTAGGCACCATTATGTGTTCACTGTATTACGTTATCTAATAATTGTATGTATGACACTAACTTACTTTATGCCTTATCTGTGCACTGTATGCGGTACATAGGTTATGTATGACAGACAAAACCACTTCACATCATTCTCAATCATAAGAAAGAAATGATGCTAAATGTTGTGTATACAATGAAGTAATATGGCATACCTGGAGATGGCACTAAGTCAACTAGTAGTGTATTGTAACTTTAAAAACTGAGCAAGGTAGTAAAATATTTTTCAATAAATTTCATCCATTTCTGAACATGTTCTAATCCTATCACCTGGAGTTGAGACTAAAAATTGGACATAAATCTTTGACTACTTGCACAAGCAGTTTTTCTCAGGAAGATTTACAGGATGTGACACACAAAGAAGCAAAATCATGGGACTAGAACAGGACGATCATTGAGAATTCCCCAAGGGAAAAGGGCAGCCCTCGTAAAAGTGTCTTGGCATAGTCTGGAGTTGTTGCTTAGGGAAAATGCCCAAACAAAGTGAAAAATGATGCTTAACTTATACAAGGCAGTTACATTGTAGTCAGGAGGAGGTCTAACAAAAGCACTTTCAATAAATAGGTTCTAAATTATGGAGTAGTGACATCAGTTTCGGACAGCATTTAGTTATCCCTCCAGAGTCAGCTGGTTCTCACAGGCCTAGAGATCAAGTGAACAATGGATCATGAAGTAAAGAAGAGAGTGAACAGACCATAAGATCGGTATTGTGTTCATGTGGGGCATGCTGATGTAATGCATAGAGCGTTTAAATGACTCTCGGGGGCAACACTGGTTTCACACTCTTGCCCCGAACATTTAATTGTTTGGGACTAAGCATGTATACAATGACACTTTGTTGTTTTCAATATTTTGCTATGTAATTGCTATATGTGCATTGCTATTTCCTTTTGTCACACTGGATACCCTGAGTAAAAACTACATTTTTTTAAATGCTTTTTCTCACAAATAACTTTTATGATCAATCTACAGCATCTACTTGGACCCCTACTGGCTGATAGAACAGAAGCCATCATATAGGATGGTGGCTGTGCCATTTCATAAAACTCTATGAGAAATACCCATTTGTCCATAGCATGGAACATCAATGTGTATGCCAGATCCCTGTTCCCACCACAGAAAAACACTTGGAAGGCTCGTTCCTCACTATTAACCAACAACAACTTAACTAGTAAACCTAACACCTATACCCAAGGTGTAAATGAGGTCAAGATAAATTACTAAAAATTGTTGGCGCTCAAAGTCAATATATATCTGGACTATTATTATAACAATAATTGTTGGCACGGGCGGAGCTTACTGACGTCACCATTGCTGTTCTCTCACAGAGGGACCCAGCAAGGAGCAGCCGCGGTGATGTCACTAAGCTCCGCCTGTACCTCAAGCCACTGCTGATCTCTGCAGGGTCCCGCAGCAGCGGTGATGTCAGTAAGCTCCACCTGTGCCCCAAGCCGGCTGCCGGGACTGGAGCTAATGGAGGAAATTACCGAAGATCCCCGCCACAGAACGGGACAAGGTGAGTACCCTTGTCATCAGTGTCACCTGCACTGTCGGTACCAACAGTTTAGTGCAGGTGACACTGGTGACAGATTTCCTTTAAGACTATGCTCACACATAGCAGACTTGCTCAGACTACCCAGCTGAAATCTATGAGTTGAACATTTCTATATTCTATATAAAGCTGGCTTAAAGTTGTTGTCTGACTAAAAAGTTTTTTCTAAAAACATGGTTAGATTGCCTACTTAAAAAAAAAAAAAAAAAACTATACATATCTTCCTTGGTCCCTATTGCCTCCGTTATAGTTGCTCCTGGTCTCTGCTATGCTCCAATTTGTGGTGCTGAGGCTTCATAGGAGTGCTTCTCAGCCAATCACTGGGAGCAGTGATACCAGAAGCTATGGGGGATGAAGTGAGGTATGTTATAAAAATATGTTTTTGTTGTTGTTGAAGCAGGCAGCCTTCTAATTCAAAGAATAGCCCTGATCTCTGGGGGCCCAACTGCTTGGATCCCAACTAATCACTAAAATAGGCTATATGGCTGACAGAAGCAGCCAATGCTGTATGTACTCACTGAGTCTCATAGACTTTGAGTGGAGCAGCCGGGAAAAAGTTCAGCTGCTGCTCCATTCATACTTCATGCAGTGAAGAGAACCATCATGAAACAAAAAAGAATGATGATCCAGCACTTTGGAAAAATATGTAGCTTTATTGTAATCCTCACAAATACAAAGTACACCCACTTCACATCACTGATTCAAATATTGATGCATTTCAAGTGCATGCATTCTTTGCCAAAAGAAGTGAAAAGAACCACACATTCAAAGCTTACTTTTTAAAAGAGTAAATACTGTAATTCTTAAAATAACTGACACCAAGTCATTTTCATTACTTCACCAACATATCTTGCAGGTTGCCATCATGAAATCCTAATAAAAATACATAATTTCTTCATGCTTGGTCTTCTGGAGTCTACAAGGTTCCATATCTCATAGAACATCTTGGTGGTAACAAAGTTCCTCAAGAACAAAGCTATGATTTTCATATAACCCGCATTAAAAGATCATAAGAAAATCCACATTTATTTATGGATAGTACCCCCTGGGGAAAAATGTATTTATTCAGCCACCAATTGTGCAAGTTCTCCCACTAGATGAGAGAGGCCTGTAATTTTCATCATAGGTGTACCTCAACTATGAGAGACATAATGAGAAAAAAAATCCATAAAATGTCCAATGTCTGACTTTTAAAGAATTAATTTGCAAATTATGGTGGAAAAAAAGTATTTGGTCAATAACAAAAGTTTATCTCAATACTTTGTTATATGCCCTTTGGTAGCACTTAAAATCTCACGATACATGGCCCCATTAATTTTTTCCTTTACACGAATCAGTTGTCCTCGTTCCTTTGCTGAAAAACAGCCCCAAAGCATGATGTTTCCACCCCCATGCTTCACAGTAGGTATGGTGTACTCAGCATTCTTTCTCCTCCAAACACGACAAGTTGAGTTTTTACCAAAATGTTCTACTTGACCATATCTGACCGTATGACATTCTCCCAATCCACTTCTGGATCATCCAAATGCTCTCTAGCAAACTTCAGACGGGCCCGGACATGTACTGGCTTAAGCAGGGGGACACGTCTGACACTGCATGATTTGAGTCCCTGGCGGTGTAGTGTGTTACTGATGGTAGCCTTTGTTACTTTGATCCCAACTCTCTGCAGGTCATTCACTAGGTTCCCCCATGTGGTTCTGGGATTTTTGCTCACCGTTCTTGTAATCATTTTGACACCACTGGGTGAGATCTTGCATGGAGCCCCAGATCGAGGGAGATTATGAGTGGTCTTGCATGTCTTCCATTTTCTAATAATTGCTCCCACAGTTGATTTCTTCACACCAAGCTGCTTGGCTATTGCAGATTCAGTATTCCCAGCCTGGTGGAGGTCTACAATTTTGATTCTGGTGTCCTTCGACAGCTCTTTGGTCTTGGCCATAGTGGAGTTTGGGGTGTGATTGTTTGAGGTTGTGGACAAGTGTCTTTTATACTGATAACAAGTTCAAACAGGTGCCATTAATACAGCTAATGAGTGGAGGACAGAGGAGACTTAAAGAAGAAGTTACAGGTCTGTGAGAGCCAGAAATCTTGCTTGTTTTTAGGTGACCAAATACTTATTTTCCACCATAATTTGCAAATAAATTCATTAAAAATAAGACAATGTGATTTTATGGATTTTTTTTCTCATTCTGTCTCTCATAGTTGAGGTATACCTATAATGAAAATTACAGGCCTCTCTCATCTTTTTAAGTTGGAGAACTTGCACAATTGGTGGCTGACTTTACACTTTTTTTCCCCACTGTACATGCCTTCATACTGAATGTGATGGATATTGTTGGCCCTACTGTATCATGATCACTAAGGCTTAGATCTCATAAATAATGCTGTGTAATAACATGTAAGCAAAATCCTCATGCGTCCTGTCGCTTTATTTGTTGTCAGGTTAATTAAAAGAGAATTGTTGTCTAGGTAACGCAGAATAGAACCATATTTGTTTTGACTGATAATATTTGGGTAGTCACAGCTGTAGACTCAGTATTTCCTACATTCCTTCAAGGTGCAGATAACACAAAATAAATTCTAACGTAAGCCATATTATCAAAGCTTATAATCTGCTGGTTCCTACAGAAGATATAAAGTTATACGCTAAAGGATGTCAAGCTAAATCTTAGTGCAATATTTTACAAATCATGTTTAATAATACTATTATTTCCGGTGTTGTAAAAAAGAGAATGAGATTTTAAAAAATCCTAAAAAAAATAGTAAAATGTGCTAAAATTGTTCATACACACAAAAGATAGGTTTGAAGTGTGGTATAAGGAAGGGGTAGATGATATATGTACAATCGCTGGGGCAACATCACTGGGACCCTCATCACTCAAAAATCCTCATCACCAGACAAAAATCCCCAGTCCCTATTCCACCTTAATGCACAACTGCAATGAGGAAGAATTTAAATGGAGGAGCAGTCAAGTACAGCACCATTAAAGGGGTATTCCAGTTAAAAACATTTTTTTTTCATCAACTGGCTCTAGAAAGTTAAATGGATTTGTAAATTACAAAATTTATTAAAACATCTTAATCCTTCCAGCACTTATGAGTGCTGTTGAGGTTGAGTTGTTCTTTTCTCTCTGACAACAGTGCTCTCTGCTGACACCTCTGTCTGTCTCAGAAACTGTCCAGAGTATGAGCAAATTCCCATATCAAACCTCTCCTGCTCTGGACAGTTCCTGAGACAGACAGAGGTGTCAGCAGAGAGCACTGTTGTCAGACAGAAAATAACTCAACTTCAACAGCTAATAAGTACTGGAAGGATTAAGATTTTTTAATAGAAGTCATTTACAAATCTGTTTTGCTTTCTGGAGCCAGTTAATATGAACATTTATTTTTTTTTACTTTAAAAGTCTATGGGGTTGATGGACTGAACCCCCTAGGACTAGCGCTTGTGCTCAATTGAGATCTCAGCAGTGGGGACCACAGTGCAACAGTTACCAACTAGCTTGTAAATAGATGTTTAATATGATTTTTGAGAAAACCCTTAAAGTATAGAGTCACATATTGTGTATATGCAGCGTATTTCACGCTACACAAAATCCACTGCGCAGCGGGAATTACACTGTGCATTCTGCCGCAGCCCTGTATGCGAAGTGACTTAAACTAAATGACTGAACACAGCTTCAAATATACGCAGGATATTGTATGTGTGAGTACACCCCAAGGAGGATTATCTGCATTATTTGCACAAGTGTATAGATCCTCTAAACTAGTGGCTGTGAGTGTACACTATGCTGCACCTGGTAAAAATCAAGCTTTTGGACAATGTGTGTATCCACTGTGGTTAGGGTTGTCAAACCGCCTGCCGGTAAATTTTTATCACAAATACTGGCATTGGCCCACATCCAGCAATTAAACTGGCACAGGGGGATCAGGGGTCAATTAAAATGGCAGGGGGGGGGGTCATTTAAAAGGGCAGAAGGTGGATCGGGGGGGGGAGAGAGTTGAAATGAGACAGGGGCTCTGTGTCATTTCAACCCCCCCCCCAAACCTCCTGCGCCATTTTAATTGGCACCCCCATCCCCCTTCTACCATTTTAATTGACCCCTCCCCCTGTGCCATTTTAATTGCCTCCATCTGATCCCCCTGTGAGGTTGTGCCATTTCAATCCCCCTCTGATCCCCCTGGGCCATTTTAATCCCCCTCTGATCCGCCTTGTACCATTTTATCCCCCCCCACCCCCCACCCCTGTGCTATTTCAATCCTCCACTCTTACCCTGGGTCCCTATGAGTTGTTAATCCACCCCTGCCTCCCGCTGTGGACCTTACTGCCAGACTCTAGAGGCTGAGGGGTTAATTTGCATGGCAACATGGCAACTAATTCCTAGAGACATGGCATGAACTCCCTGAGAAATATGTTCTGTACTGTAATGTAAATTCCATAAAATGTCAGTACAGTGTCCAAACCAAACAGTTTTTGGTGCTGCTAGTGCACTAGTGAAAGGGCGAAAGATATCTGCAAGGGTGCATTCACATGACTGGAGCTGACTCCCGCCATCTTATTGAAATCAACAGGGTATGGCAGGGATACGGCAGTAGGAGTCTTTTTAAAATTTTACTGGCTTTCAGTTTCCAACCTAAGATATTAATGCACCCTAAGCCACATAAGTCCCATACAGGATGATCCTCCCTGTGGATCAGGTGGTTAGGAACATACTCAGTGACTCAGTGAAGGTCCGTTCTCTGGAGTACGAGAGGCTGGGTGCTGGCAGGGCCTCTTGTTTGTGGAGGGGCTCTGCCTTTAAAGTGCCTTAGCCTGTTGTCTCCTTCTCTGGTGGTGGGCTGATGAGGACACATTAGTCTTTTTGTTTTGTGCTGTAGGTATACGGTAATATACGTCTTGCAGGCGCTGAACTTGAGCTTTAGGATTTGTGTGGCTGAAAAGCCTCGTTGTTTGGTTTGTGTAGTATGTTATTTGTATTCTGTTGTTGTATATATTGTAATCTATGCGTATATTTATGTATTTATGTACTATATATATTGTTTGATTGTACCTTGGGTTTGGGTTTAATGTTAGGTTGGGTGAAGGGCTAAAGGGCTGGTTCATGGACATCTGTCATCATGTAGTGGCGGCATGGGATGCGGGACCAGCTTAGGGGAAGATTGTATATACAGTATTGTTTTATTTGCACATTGTGTTGCGGTTTAGTGTTAGGTTGGGTGGTGGGTTAAAAGGGGGAAGGGGATTTCTATGGGGCTTTATATATACAGAAAATCCTGGACTGGTTCATGAACACCTGGTAACATGTACTCAGGGCATGGGATGTAGGACCAGCTCAGAGCCAAAAAAGTAGTGTTATTTGTTAGTTGGTCATGGTTTGTATTATTATGATTTATTATTATTATTCATTCTTATATTAAGTTTTGCATAATTATTTGTTTTTGATATTGCAACTGGACCAGGGAATTCACATTTTATATTAGTGTATATAGTTTATTAACATGTAATGAGTATTATAGGAGAAATGCCATGAAATTTGTATATATTTGTTTGTGTGTAGGAACGAGTGTGGGGGTGGACCGGTGTTGTATTTTATGCTATGGTGTTGATGCACTAGCAGATTCCAAAAGAGGTTGGTTTGCTGCATTGACATTTTATAGACATAAAATGAGGCACTGAAGTTTTTCCAATAGAGCTGGAAGTCTTCGGTGTTTTTTGCTTATTATAAGTAGGGTCTATCATTAGATAAATTCTTCCATAGTATCATAAATCCTCCTGTGTATTACACAATGGAGCAAATTTATGAATTTTGAATCTACTTACGTTGTCCTGTAGGAGATGGTAGGGCTCCAAAAACAGCCGAGTTGGCTGTGTTACGCAATTTGCACAATGCTAAGTGCAAAGATGTCCCTGTTTAAAGAAGAATAAGGTGTTATTATTACTGCAACTGTTAGTCATGCCATCAACCAGGCATATAGCCATTTGAGAACTGAAGTGCAGCTCATAGCCCAGGTAGAAACATAGAATGTGTAAGAAGATAAGAACCATTCGGCCCATCTAGGTGCTAGGTTCCAAAATATAGGTGTGTTTAAAACTCTGGCAGCTTTACCTCTTGCCTTGAGTTAACCGGTTAATCATACGAGTAACAACATAAAAGGAAGCCGAAACAATGTACTAAAGGCAAAGGTGAATTATGTCTTTCACAACACTGTTTCTCCAACGCAGCAGTAAAAAAAAGAGTATTTCTGAAAGTAAAATGTTGTATCTTAAAGAAGCCATATTTCCATTACAAACTGTTGTAAATATGACTGTTCATATTAGACATTAAACTCAGACTTAAAGGAGTACTCCGCCCCTAGACATCTTATCCCCTATCCAAAGGATAGGGAATAAGATGTCAGATCGCAGGGGTCCCGTCGCTGGGGACACCCAGGATCTCGGCTGCAGCACCCACCTGTTGCGGCATCCGGCAGCGCTGGAGGCTCTCATCCTAACGCCTCACGACCACGGTGATGGGAGATCACCCCCCGCCCCCTCAATGCAAGTCTATGGGAGGGGGTGTCACAGCTGTCATGCCCCCTCACATAGACTTGCATTGAGGGGGCGGAGTCGTGACGTTCTGATCTCACGTCACCGTGGTCGGGAGCCGAAGCCTCCAGCGTTTCCGGAAGCCGCAAAAGGTGGGTGCTGCAGTCAAGAACCCGGGGGTCCCCAGCAATCTGACATCTTATCCCCTATCCTTTGGATAGGGGATAAGATGTCTAGGGGCAGAGTACCCCTTTAAAGGAGTACTGCAGCAGTATATAATGTATCCCCTATTCACAGAATAGGGGATAAGTGTTTGATTGCGGGATGTCTAAACGCTAGGACCCCCCGCAATTTCCCATACCGAGACACGGCTGTCGCAGTCCACTTGGGAGAAAGGAGTGGACCTGGGATACTTTTAGTAGTTTCTGCCAGTGGCGTACCAAGGGGGGGGGGGGGCAGAACGCCCCTAGTGCCACTCTCAAGGGGGGTGCCATGGGCGGAGTGACCCGCCGCCGCCGCTGCTGAGGTCCGGGACACTTGTCCCAGATTCCCAGCAGACAGCGGTGCCTTCTCCTGTATGCGCGATACATGCACATACAGGAGGAGGCATCCCCTCTGTGTGAGCCGCATCTGCAGCTACACAGAGGAGACGTGACCTCCACCCCCACGCAGCACGCAGTACAGGCGCCGGTGACGTCACTCATCCGGCGCCTGTACTGTGGAGGGGAGAAGACGCGGGCCCTGCAGCTGAGGAGATCGCTGCGTGGGATATCAGGTGAGCATCCTTTTTTTTTTTTTGCTCTGCATATACCTACAGGGAAGGGGGGGAGAGAGGGGGGGTGCTCTGCATTTACCTAGGGCTGGCCGGTATGACCATGTATGTGTATCACGGTATTTTTTAATTTACGGCGGTTCCACGGTATATAACGGTATTCCCCCCCCCCCAAAATCATGTGACCCGCCAGCGCTGTTCTGCCCCCCCCCCCCGCCCCTATCATGTGACCCGCGCACGGTATTCGGCTCCCCCCCCCCCAAAATCATGTGACCCGCCAGCACTGTTCTGCTCCCCCCAATTAATTATCAGCCCAGCGGGGTACTACTCACATATGTCAAGCACTGCCCTCCTCCTCTTTGTTCGGGACCGCCTGAGATGGAACTCACTGTACGCCAGTGGTCTCCAGCATGCGGACCTCCAATTGTTGCAAAACTACAACTCCCAGCATGCCCGGACAGCCAACGGCTGTCCTGGCATGCTGGGAGTTGTAGTTTTGCAACAACTGGAGGTCCGCAGGTTGGAGACCACTGCTGTACGCTATATACCTATGCCGGCTGCAAAAGATACAGAAAATAAACTTTTAACTCACCCACTTCGGCCGCACGCTGGGGACGGGAACGCCGGACAGCCGTCAGCCTATCACCGGCCAGAGCGATGCCCCGCGCCTGCCAGTGATAGGCTGAGCCCACTGTCATGTAAGAAGCCGGCTTCATACATGACAGTGGGCTCAGCCTATCACTGGCCAGGGCGAGACATCGCTCCGGCCGGTGATAGGCTGATGGCTGTCAGGCGTTCCAGTCCCCAGCGTGCGGCCGACGTGGGTGAGTTAAGTTTATTTTCTGTATCTTTTGCAGCCCGGGCATAGGTATACAGCGCACAGCAGTGGTCTCAAACCTGCGGACCTCCAGCTGTTGCAAAACTACAACTCCCAGCATGCCCGGACAGCCAACTGGGAGTTGTAGATTTGCAACAACTGGAGGTCCGCAGGTTGGAGACCACTGGCGTACAGAGAGTTCCGTCGCCGGCTGTCCGGGCATGCTGGGAGTTGTAGTTTTGCAACATCTGGAGGTCTGCAGGTTGGAGACCACTGGCGTACAGTATAGAGTTCCAGCGCCCGGCGGCCCCAAACAAAGAGTAGGAGGGCAGTGCTTGACATATGTGAGTAGTACCCAGCTGGGCTGATCATTAATTGGGGGGAGCAGAACAGCGCTGGCGGGTAACATAGGATTAGTTCCCCAATGTGGGGACAGCGCTGTGCTAGGCTGATAATACATTCCCGAGGGGGAGGGACCCAACCGGTATTGCGGTATGGGGGAAAATTTATATTGTGCAGCCCAAAAAATTTGGTATTCGGTATGAACCGGTATACCGCCCAGCCCTAGATATACCTATGGGAAAGAGGGGGTGTGTAGCTCTGCATATACCTATGGGAAAGAGGGGGGGTGTAGCTCTGCATATACCTATGGGGAACATGGGGGGGGGGGTTAGCTCTGCATATACCTATGGGAAAGAGGAGGGTGTAACTCTGAATTTACCTATGGGAAAGAGGGGGGTGTAGCGTAGCTCTGCATATAACTATGGGAAAGAGAGGGGGGGGTGTAACTCTGCATATACCTATGGGAAAGAGGGGGGGGGTGTAATTCTGCATATACCTATGGGAAAGAGGGGGTTACCTGGCTACCTACCTACCTGCCCTTTTACTGTGCAGGACACCAAGGAGGGCATTATTACAGTTTGTGGGCCTATAGATGGGAAGATTGTGTAGAGGAGGGCACTGAAAATATGCAGAGTCTAACATGTTTTTCCTGCAGATGTTAAGAGATCCACATGGCGGTCTTATCCGGACGGAGAAGAAAAGGAAAGACAACGCCGCTGATCAGAAAAGACGTAATTGTGAGTCCCAAAATGTAACTGCAATCACTTATATGGTATACGCATCCTGTGTACAGCTGATATGTACTGCCATATGGTCCTGTATATAATCACTTATATTGTATACAGATTCTTTATAGTATACTGGTCTGTATATAGTGGTTTTATTCAGTACAGTATGGCGGTATTATCCAGCTATTGTGTGGTGGTATATATTTACTCTTTGTATACCAGTATTATAGGTCATAGAAATTTACCTACGTTAAAGTGTTTCTTACATATATAAATTTTAGTTTATTGTGTGTGGGATTTGGGTGGAATAGGAGCGTGGCAGAAGATTGACGAGCTGCAGAGCCTAGCAGGGGCCCTTGCCTTTTTTTTTGGTCCGGGGGGGGGGGGGGGAGTGTTGTCAGTCCGCTCCTGGGGGGAGGGGAGGGAGGGGGAGTAATTAAGGGAGGTGCGTGTGTGTGTGTGTGGGGGGGGGGAGGTGCCAAACAAAGGGTCCGCCCCGGGTGCCAAATGCTCTAGGTACGCCCCTGGTTTCTGCATATAAATTAGCTGAGAAGAGTCATGTGATCATAGTTCAGTTTCTTCCTACAACACATATTTAGCTCACCAATGATGACAGCAAAGATAACAATGTTAACCCTTACACAGGTATAATATCTCAGTGTATGCAGAAGTAGTAAATGCAAATATCTAACTCATGATTCTGACACCTAAAGAGGTTTACTCCTCAGTCACCTGACAACTTTACACTTTAGCAGTTAGAAGACAATATCACGGCGCTGCATAACGTCATGGAACTAACCTCCATCTATTCCTAAGCACTTGGGATTCCTTCTTACATGAGTCAACCATCCTTGCACACCAAGGCCTATGGACATGCACCTCCACTTTCTACAAGCCACAGCAGACATTTAGGCCCTGACACCTATTACTACCAGACTCGGGCCTAGTTCCCCACTAATCAGCTATGATGCCCTTCAGCCTGACACCTCCCTATATTGACCAGTAGTGATGAGCAGCAGCGGCCATATTCAAATTTGCAATATTTTGCGAATATATTGATGGTTATTCATCCTATGTTTGCGAAATTTGCATATTCGCTATGTTCATTCACTTTTTTTTCCATGCGAAAATTCGCATTGAAAATTTGCATACAAATTAGCATGTGAAAAATTTTCATGGAAAAATTTTCATAAAAATTAGCATGTGAAAAAAAATAAACCTCATTCCTCATTACGAATATATATGTTCTAAATATTTGCAAAATCACAAATTGACGATATTCGCAATAAAAATTAGCATTACGAATATATATGCTCAACACAAATTTTTTTCACCAATATCGGCAATTCGCAATTTCGCGAATATTTAGAATATAGTGCTATATTCGTAATGACAAATATTTTTTTTTCACATGCTAATTTTTGTGCGCATTTTTATGCAAATTTTCCATGTGAATTTTCGCATAGAAAAAAAAGTGAATGAACTTAGCAAATATGCGAATTTCGCGAACATAGGACGAATAATCATCAATATATTCGTGAAATATGGCGAATTAGAATATGGCCCCTGCTGCTCATCACTATTAATCACCACATTAAGTGCTGTTGGCGTTATACAAATAAATATTATTATTATTATTGAGATGCCACTAGGGGTAGGTTTATTAGATAGAAGCCCCCAGTAGGTAATAAGGTACTCCCCCCCCCACTCCTGTTAGGTTGAGGCCTCTAGTAATTAAGTAGGTTGGAAATCCCCCCTCTTAAGTTAGAGCTCCAAGTCTTTGAATAGGTATGGAATCCCCCCTATAAGATAGAAGCCCTCAGTAGGTAATTCCGGTAGGATATCATTAGGAAGAAGCTCCTAGTTGGTAAATAGATTGCCTAATGGTAAAGTCACCTCTGAATGTATCACAATTCACAGCAAGATGGTTGTGGAATTGGAGTGAACTATACAACAGGGATGTAAAGTGTTAATACATTTCCATGGTTTAAATAGAGCCTTTCTGCATTGTGGGATATAAGCCTGGCTGGATTGGTTGACCACACCAACCTGAAAGATACCAGTAAGCAGGAAGGTGTGAGAGTCCTGCTAGGCCTGCAGAGAAGCTATGGTGTGTATGGTGAAACATACTTCATAATGTTGGCATCTGAGGCATGTGGAGTGTTATGGGGAATGAGTGGAGAATGATAGTGAAGCTGTTCTGGTTGCTTCTTAGTTGAGGCTGGATAGTCTTATATAGGGATCTGAACAAAGTGTGAAATTTGGTTCTGACTAATCTCAGAGGAGTCCGGAAAGGCTGCATATTGTCAGACTGGTCAATACTACACTGACACAGATTGCAGACTCGTCTCAAGGCAGGGGCAGGCAGCTCGACTTCTTTGCGCCAGCGGGGCATAAGCTTTATGATGACGAGTGACGCCCCCCTGCGTAACATCAGGGGCATCACTCGTCATCCAGAGCCGGCCCACCACAGACACTCACTGAGAGGCCACCTTGCTGCATGTTCAGCAGCTGCTGTGGCTATTTAGAACACTGAGCTGGCCCAATGCAGGACTGGCCGTACCATGGGTCACGGTGGGAGTCGTAAGCCCCATTTTTTTCTTATTATTACCACATCATGGTCATGGACCATGATGTGGTAATATAAAAAAAAAAATCTTGGGCAGCAAAGTGCCGCCCATGAAAAGTGCCGCCTGGAACCAATGGTACCACCGGGTCCCATGGTAGGGCCGGCCCTGTATGCAGGGCACAAAGTCATTGTTGGAAGTAGTCTTCATGGCAGTCTGAGCCAGATAAAGAAAAAAATTGGGAAAGACTCCATGAAGACGACATGTGAGTCACTGTGTTAACTGCACTGTAATCACTTATGCAGTATGCAGATCTTGTGTTGAGCTGGGATCATGACTATATAGGAAATGTATAGAGGGATATTGGTCTGTGTACAGAAGTTAGTATCAGTATGGTGGTAATATCCAGTCACTATGTGGTGATAGTGATAGTGGTCATAGTGTGGCACAATTATTTGTCTCTTGTATAGTGGTGTTATTGTGATATTGGTCTGTGTATAGTGGTTTTTATTTCATAACTGTATTTATTTAGTATAGTATTTCATAACAGTTATTTATTAATTATTCAGGGCTTCATGTTTGAATTTCGCCTAAGGCTTTACAAAGTCTAGATCCACCTTGAGATGCACCTAACAGGCATGTATAAATCTATTGCAATACAATTTGTCTTTGAAAACTGATCTAAAATGTCCTTATGAGTCAAGTTTTCCCCATATCCTGTCTAGTAAATATTTTAAAGGGGTATTCCAGGAATTTTTTTATTTGACTATGCTACAGGGACTGTAAAGTTAGTGTAGTTCATAATATAGTGTCTGTACCTGTGTGTGACGGTTTTCTCACAATTCTTCTGTGATTTTCACTCCAATATTTATTTTTACCAGCATACAAAATGACTTGTCTCAGATTTTTCCCAGCTTGCAATGCGGCCGAAACCTGACTCACTAGTCAGCTGATGACAGGGAGCCAGTCTGCTTCAATGGGTGGAGGGATCGCTTGGTGGGAGAGAGACCAATCTGCAAATAATGCAACTTCTGTAGACACCCTGATTGAAAACCACACTGATTTGAATGGATGCAGTTCATTTATGTTTCAATGGGTGGGATGGCTGATGTATGGGAGGGAGGAAAATGGAATTGTGGGATTAGTAGTCAAAAAAAGAAAAGTCAAACAGGAAATACCAGTTCTCATAAAGCTAGCCACAGTGTTATGGTAATCTCACAACATAGCCATTTAGCCCCAAGACTAGCGCAGATCCTTCCTAAGCATGTCTATTACTGCCTGCAAGGTACATACAAAAATCACCTTATGGTGGATAACCCCTTTAAGACTTTGTGAAAAGTAAAGTAAATAAAAGAACCTCAGCCCTCTGGAACCAAGTACCCCCAACTAAGACCACCCCAGTGAGTTACAAACTATGTACAGGTAGTCAATAGAGTTTTTAAAAACAAATGAATGTTTATTAACATATTTTTTTTGAAGGGTGCATGACAGGACATGTACTTCCAGTATCCACCCTGCAAGGACGGATGATAAGGCACATTGCAAGAGGGTTTACTTAGCTCTCGTTTTGCAAAAAGTTTATTGTAAGGATTGCACAGAAAGCAGAGAAAAGAAAGAAAGACTGAGAAGACGCGGCTGAACCCACTGAAATCCAAGCCCACCTTAAGTTGAGCCTGCTGGGAGGGAATCAGTACAAGTTGCTGGGGATATGTGCTTAGGAGTAACAAAAATATGTAATTCATATATGTCTATTCCCTCCTATGCTCCCACCTACAGACAAAGGTAAACATTAAGATTTGGGAGAGCACCATTTATCGCCACTTCTTATGGCACCAGCTGGGGCAGCAATTTCCAGAATTAAAACTGTCCATGTTAAGTTTTAGCTTTTTTTATTTTTATTTTATTTTAGAACTTCTACCCCAGCAGTCCTGATTTCTGCCTTGGAGAAGGCTCATCTGTGAAAGAGTCCTGGCCGTGGGACAGCATTGTGCTTCTGTGAAGAAGGAGCTCATGGTTTTGTGAAGATATCTGAAGATTCAGACAGTACTCTTCCGTCTTTGGTCTCAACTGTCTTCACTACTATGCTGCGCTTGGTTCTAGATGTTTCCAATGGGGAGGAGCTGCTGGAATACACGTAACTGCCTCCATATCCGCCACCAATTCCTCCACCGAATCCACTGGACAGTCCGCTACCGCCATAGGAGCTACTAACTCCTGTAAGAGAAAATGCAAAATATTAACCCCCAAATTTTACAATAATTAGAAGGAATAGTCAAACTCAGACTTTTTCCCTCTCACCAATCAGTTTTATTGGATCCACAAATAGTTACTCCCATCTGATAAAGAAGTGACTAGGATCTGCCATTACTTTGTGATTAGTAGGGGAGGGGGTCTGACCTCTGGGACCCAGACTAATCCCAAATATGAAGAAGCATTAGTGCTAGTTTAGGGCTGTGGCGCCTCCACTGTTTTTGTCGGCTGTGTGCTAAGCCAGTACTAAGGCCCACTTCATGCTCAGAATCAGAGGAGGGTTAAAAGTAATGGCATATTCTAGCAATATATCACCACTTAATCAGATGTAAATAGAAGGAAAGGGACCCTCTGATCCTTTCCGGGGAGGTCTCTGCAGCACAGACATTACTGCATGCTTTTCCTCCATTCTAGAAATGTTTGCACAAAAGTCTCTCATGTTGACATTGTACTTCCCTTTTTCATGTTTTGCAAGTTGCGCACAGTATGTAACCTGAACCTCTACAGCTAACTCAACAGTACTTGAAGAGATCCAGCCGTGATAGGAACAATGGCCTCAACAGGAAAGCGAGGAAACACAATAGTCAACCTATTGTGTAGAACGATGAATAATCATGTTGTCAGCCTGTCCATGTGAATTATTACAGGGCTATCAGGAATGTCTCAAGTGTGAACTTCTATATTCTTACATCGAAACTAAATACATCATTCTATACAGTAAAAGGGTCAGCTTTTACCCAGAATAACATTACTATTGTCCTTTATCAATATATTGCATTTCATCCCTATTTAGGTGATTGAGGTTAAAGGGGTACTCCGTCCCTAGAAATCTCATCTCCTATCCAAAGGATAGGGGATAAGATGTCTGATGGCAGGGGTCCCACCGCTGGGGACCCCTGCGATCTCAACTGCGGCACCCCAGACATCCGGTGCACAGAGCGAACTTTGCTCCGTGCAAGATGACTGGCGATGCGTGACATCACCGCCATGCCCCCTCAGTGCAAGTCTATGACTTGCATTGAGGGGGCGTGGCCGTGACGTGAAGAGCGGGGCGAGGCCGTGACGTCACAAGTCTCTGGCGCTCTACCCGACGCTCTAAACGAATGCCGGGTGCAGCAGGGAGATCCCTAGCGGCCGGACCCCTGCAATCAGACATCTTATCCCCTACCAGACATTGACCATGGACCCTATCTGCTTCCTCGGCGTCTGATCGGCGATTGACTTCTCCATGCCTGAGATCCAGGCAGGAGAAGTAAAGCCCCAATAATACTGATCATCCGCATGTAGTTCTATGCCGATGATCAGTGTTAGGAATCAATATAATGCATGTTATAGCTCCTAGAGGGGGCTATAACATAGCAAAAAAAAAAAGTGGAAAAAAAAAGTTTCTAATGATGAATTAACCCCTTCCCTAAGTAAGTAAGAATCACCCTACTTTTCCAATAAAAAAACAAAACTGTAAATAAAAATAAACGTGTGGTATCGCCACGTGCAGAAATGTGCAAACTATAAAAATATATCATAGATTAAACAGCACGGTCAATGGCAAACACACAAGAAAATTTCAAATTCCAAAATAGCAGATTTTTGGTCATTTTGTATAGCACAAAAAAATTTATAAAAAGTGTTCAAAAAGTCTGATCAAAACAAAAATGATACCGATAAAAACTTCAGATCACGGCACAAAAAATTAGCCCTCATATTGGCCCATACAGGGAAAAATTTAAAAGTAATAGAGGTCAGAATATGAAAATTTTAAACGTATTAATTTTTGTGCATGTAGTTATTTTTTTCTAAAGGTAAGACAAAATCAAACCTATATAAGTAGGGTATCATTTTAACCGTATGGACCTACAGAATAAAGGTAAGGTGTAATTTTTACAAAAAAATGCACTGCGTAGAAACGAAAGCCCCCAAAATTTTCAAAATTGCATTTTTTGCCGTTTCGCCAGGGATTTTTTGGGAAAATGACTAATGTAACTGCAAAGTAGAATTTGTGGCACAAAAATTAAACCATAATATGGAATTTTAGGTGCAAAATTGAAAGGGTCATGATTTTTAAAAGGTAAGGATGAAAAAATTAAAGGTGCAAAAATGGAAAAACCCTGAGTCCTTAAGGGGTTAAATCTCAGCTCACTTTTCCCATTACTATTACTTTAGATAACAGTGGTTGCCCGAGTAGTATATTACCTGAGTAGCCAGTAGTCTTGGTCTGAATACTGAGGTTCTGAAAGCCTGATTCCAACCTGAAAAACAAGTAGAGTCATGAAGTACACATCACTTTATAACAAACACATAACTTGTGATAATATTGAATTAATTTGTCTACTATTTATAATATAATGATGAACATTAGAGCTGATCTATTAAGCTCTAAGGGGTTGTTTGGATGCTTATTAGGAAATACTAAGTTAATAGAGGGGGGTCCTCTGTTCAGGATCCTGTTGTCTGGGCCAGATCAGAGAGCATTTACAAAGAGTGACTCTCCCTCTGTAGGATCTGTCCTGTCCTGTATTACACAGACATCCTACTGATTTGAGTAGCCACTGTGTAATGCCTAATTTCCCCTGTGGTGGCGCTGAAGGGATCCGGAACTCTCCTTGCAAGGTTTACAGATCACGGCTTATAACTGGGGTTCCCGGAAAGGAAAACATTTTGGGATCAGCCTATTGTAAAATGACACTTCCAATGAGTACAGATAGTCTTTAGTTAACTGTCAGAACCCGTGGGGTTAAACAGTTCTGACTGCTCTCTCTGTTTTGTTTTGGGCTACGCCCAGCTGTCTAGCCTGGTCAGCTGAGCTTGATGTGAGCACCTGGTCTGGGCCTATATAAGCTAGCAGTCTACTCCCAATCCTTGCCTGCTAAAAAGCTCTGTGTACTCCTAGCTAGTATTTACCGTATATGCCGGCGTATAAGACGACTGGGCGTATAAGACGACCCCCAACTTTTACAGTTAAAATATAGAGTTTGGGATATACTCGCGGTATAAGACTACACCTTCTACCGCGATGTACAGTACCTTGTAGTTCCCCCCACATCAGATAGGCAGTATAGTTCCCCCACATTAGGTTGCAGTTCCCCCATATTAGGTTGGCAGTTCCCCTACATTAGGTTGGCAGTTCCCCCACATTAGGTTGCAGTTCCCCCACATTAGGTTGTAGTTCCCCCACATTAGGTCGGCAGTTCCCCCACAATAGTAGGCAGCTCCCTCACATTAGGTCAGCAGTTCCCCCACATTAGTAGGCAGTTCCCCCACAATAGTAGCCAGCTCCCCCACATTAGGTCAGCAGTTCCCCCAAAATAGTAGGCAGCTCCCCCCACATTAGGTCAGCAGTTCCCCTCCACATTAGGTCAGCAGTTCACCCCCACAATAGTAGGCAGCTCCCCCCACATTAGGTCAGCAGTTCCCCCACATTAGGTCGACAGTTCCCCCACAATAGTAGGCAGCTCCCCCACATTAGTAGACAGTCCCCCCCCTCACAGACATACAGCCTCCAGCCATATACAATGTATGGCTGAAGGCTGTATGTCTGTACTGCCCCCACAGTGTTCTGATTACCGCTCCTCTGGCCCGGGGTCACCATCCACTGCTATGGACCATAGCAGCAGTCCCGGGCCTGTAGGAGCGGTGACCGATCACTGAAGAAGATGACCCGCCGCCGGTCACTCACCAGGCCCCGGCCAGCGTGCGTCCTCCTGAGTCTCTATGGTCGCAGGAGGACGTCACTGACGTCCCGTGCATACAACCATAGAGGCGGAGAAGCGGAGGAGGACCGCAGGAGGACGCATGCCGGTCGGGGAATGGTGAGTGACCGGCAGACATCCCTATGTCCCGAAAAGATCTTTCGGGACACAGGGATGTCCGACATAAGAAAAGCTATGATTATCTGCTCCCGTGATACTAAAAACCAGGGTGCCTCCAGCTGTTGTGTAACTACAACTACCAGCATGCCCGGCAAAGGTTTCACAACAGCTGGAGACACCCTGGTTTTTAGTATCAGTAATTAGTTTTTATCTGCTCTGGCCGGCCCCCGCACACGGGAGCCGGCCCGGGCAGATAGTCATAAGTTTTCCTATCCCGGACCCCAATACCCGGCGTATAAGACGACCCCCGACTTTTCTGAAAAAAATCAGGGTTAAAAAGTCGTCTTATACGCCGGAATATACGGTATATCTGGCATTTTGACCCTTTGGCTCCGTTTTCTGACTCTTCTCCTGGCTTTGCGAATTGGCTGTACCCTCTTGGTATCGACTCGGACTGTGGACAGCTACTTATTGTGTGTATGTTTAATTGTTTTTCTGTTAGTCTGAGTGATTCCATTATGTGTCCCGACCTCCGTCTGCATTATAGTTTATTGTTTTGACTGGACTGCCCTCACTTACTGTAAGTAGAGACCGTCAACATGATTAGGGAACCACTACCTAGGGAGGGTACGTAAGTAGGCAGGGATAAGGGGAGTGGACGAGAATAGTTTGCACTCTTTCCCTGCCCAGACATGACATTAACAACCCTGTAATGTTTGTGTTGGGCAATGAATGCTAACAATTGCATGCAAATAATCCAACCAAGACCATTCCTTACCTGCTCTCTTCTCCTTCCAGCAGTTTCCTGTAGGTGGCGATCTCAATATCCAGAGCCAGTTTGACATTCATCAGCTCCTGGTATTCTCTCAGTTGGCGAGCCATGTCCTGCTTGGCTTTCTGTAGAGCAGCCTCAAGTTCGGACAGTTTTCCACGGGCATCCTTCAGTGCTAATTCTCCACGTTCTTCTGCCTCTGCAATCTGTGCTTCAAGGTTCGCACGCTGCAGGAATCATTGTAAAAGTGTCAAGGACATAGTGGATATCTCTTGTGGGTATAGTGAGTATTTTGTATTACGGACTCCAAGATATTAAAGACCGTAACAATGTTAAACAAAACCATATTATTATCTATACCAAAAATGTCATACTGGTATTCACGTTGGGCCTACCTGTGCCTTGAGAGCATCAATTTCGGACTGCAGCCTTGTGATGTAACGGTTGAGCTCACTAATCTCGGTCTTGGTGTTTTTCAGGTCATCCCCATGGCGTCCAGCAGATGCTTGGAGTTCCTGGTACTGTCGGGGGGAAAAAAAAAAGATTTGTAAGGTTAAGTTCACATGTGTGTATTTTCTGCTGCAGATTTGCTGTAGCAGATGTTGCTACCTACTGAAGTCAATGGGCAGCAAAATCTACAGTAGCAAATCTGCAGCAAAAATATGCATGTGCAGGGGCGTAGCTATAGAGGTAGCAGTCACACAGGGGCCCTGATGCCTAAGGGGGCACCAAAGCACATCTGCCCCATAAGAGAGCAGTACAATAATTGGCATATGGGGCCCTGTTGCAGATGTTGCATTGGGGCCTTGAAACTACAAGCTACACATCTGACACACCTCTCTATAGAGAGATGTAGTTAAACATAGACCATATCTAGTGTTGGGCGCGAATATTCGCATTTCGAATTTTTATTGCGAATATCGCAAATTTTGCCAATATATTCGCTATAAATTCGAAATTAGGAATATTCACTTTTTACGCATATTCGCATATACACATATTCGCATATGTGAATATTCGCATATTTCTTCTTTTCACTTGATGCAAATACACTTGACAGAGGTTATCAACAACATCCCTAGCAACCAATAGTAAAGTTGCCCACCCCCTCACTGTTTTCTTCCTCGAATATGCGAATATAATGAATACGAAATTCGCGAATATAGGACGACTATTCGTCTATATATTCGCGAAATATCGCAAATTCGAATATGGCCAATGCCGCTCATCACTAACCATATCTAAAATTATGGTAGAATTCGGAAACTATCAGCAAGCATGTTGGCTACTGCTATAAATCCAACCTGTCAAAGCAATCTTAAAAGAGGTGCTGTCCATAAAATTCTATTAAACACCCCAAAAAGTTTGTATTATTAGCAACTCCTGGATCTATGAGAAATTTACCTTAATCTGATACATGCTCTCCACCTCAGCGCGGCTCTTGTTGGCGATATCTTCATACTGAGCCTTCACTTCAGCAATAATGCCGTCCAGGTCAAGGCTACGGTTGTTGTCCATAGACAAAACAACGGAAGTGTCGGAGATCTGAGCCTGAAGCTCACGAAGTTCCTGCATATAGAAAAACATCAAGATTACCCTCTAGTAACATATTGGTGGCTTAAAAGATGCCCTAAATAAGGGACTAAAAACAACACAAAAAGAAATTCCCCATCCAGAAAAACTTTGCATATGTATAGATAAATTATTGTTTCATAATACACATATCGGATATTGGATGTCAGCGTTTTTATTACACTGCGTCACATCTGATTCTCCCTTTTTCCGAAAACATTGCCATCTCTACATGAAGGCAGAATTAGGATGAGGGTATAGTATGTGGTAGAAATGATGCATTCCAGCCACAAATAAAAGATACATTTACCTATAATGTTATACAGTGATCCCTCAACATACGATGATAATCCGTTCCAAATGAACGATCGTTAGTTGAAAACATCGTATGTTGAGGGATCCATGCTATGTAAAGTATAGGACAGTGGTCTCCAACCTGCAGACCTCCAGATGTTGCAAAACTACAACTCCCAGCATGCCCGGACAACCAACGGCTGTCCGGGCATGCTGGGAGTTGTAGTTTTGCAACATCTGGAGGTCCGCAGGTTGAAGACCACTGGTACAGGAGGTTATACAGTACTCACCTGTCCCCGCCGCTCACTGCTGCCCTGGATGTCACCCCTACATCACTGTCGCCGCGTCCCCAGACCGTCTCTGCTGCGTCTCTTCATCGCCGTCATCATGTCGCTGCGCACGCCGCTCCTATTGGATGACGGGACGGCGTGCGCGATGACGTGATGACGACGATGGAGAGCGCCAGCGATGCAAGGGATCCCGAAGAGGACGGTCCTGAGCGCCCGTACAGGTGAGTGACACCCACCGGACCACACGGGGCACCTTAAACGGCTATCCGGTGGCAGCTGAAGCAGTCTGCGCTGCCGGATAGCCGTTTATGCGAAGGCCCCGACATAAAAAAGCATCGTATGTTGATGCTGCCTTCAACATGCGATGGCCTCTGAGAGGTCATTGCATGTTGAAATTATCCTATGTCGGGGCCATCGTATGTCGGGGGGGGTCACTGTACAGTGTTTCCCAACTAGGATGCCTCCAGCTGTTGCAAAACTACAACTCTCAGCATGCCCGGACAGCCTTTGGCTGTCCGGGCATGCTGAGAGTTGTAG
This sequence comes from Hyla sarda, assembly GCF_029499605.1. NCBI lineage: Eukaryota > Metazoa > Chordata > Amphibia > Anura > Hylidae > Hyla > Hyla sarda. Next base: position 114,323,414 of record NC_079190.1, on the reverse strand, counting down.
TTTTGCAACAGCTGGAGGCACCCTAGTTGGGAAACACCAATCTAATATTATGACAATATAACAATAGATAATAATAATAATATTATTAATATTATAAATAATATATATTATAAATTATAAATAATTTATAATAATCTAATATAATAAAAATAATTTAGTCCGGTTCCGAGTTCATAAAAAAATCCTAAAATAAAATCATAGAATTACACAACACCCTGGGGTAATTTATAGAGTTAATATTATTTGACAGAAACTTGTCAACTAGATCATGGAGCCCCGAAAAAAATCATCTCTCACCTCCTCATAAAGATGGCGCAGGAAGTTAATCTCATCCGTTAACCCCTCCAGTCTGGCCTCCAGCTGCACCTTGTTCATGTACGCCTCATCTACATCCTGCAGACAAAAGTTGACATATTATTACTATATCCCATATCCATTCATCTTCTACATGGACGACATCTGATGGAGTAAATTCCCACCTTCTTCAACAGGACAAATTCATTCTCCATTTCGGTGCGTTTGTTGATCTCATCTTCATATCTGCAGAAACCAATGAGATCCTTAGTAAGGAGGTGGAGTAATCCAAAGAAATGAAGTACGAAAGGAGAAAGGGGGTAGCTGTCACTTTAAAATGAATTTGTTCCATTACATAAAAAGTTGGCAGAACTTCCTTCAATATGAAGTTTCCAGACATGCTGTTCTCAGCACTGACTTCTGACTTGCCATTTATGGTTGCAAGACTTTTTTTTTTTCTATGTCGTCAACCTTGTCTTAAGGAGTTGCACGTTCTTGTTTATCTTGTTGTTCCAAGCACATTGCTTTTATACACGTATACGGTAAGATGGATGGCGGTACGAAGAGATTAAGATTATATCGCCATAAGTGGAGGGGCGAGACGTCTGATGTCATTCTGGCTCTTAAGGCACATGCCCATAAAAAGACAGCTTGTCCAGCTTACTGTTATTTAAAAGACTGTCTGCAAATTAGGGCAAAACAGTTCATACAATGTCTCCTTAGAGAGACATGGGAATAGGAAAGCTTTAAAGGGGTTATCCAGGAAAAAAAAACTTTTTTTTATATATATATATATATATATGTATATCAACTGGCTCCAGAAAGTTAAACAGATTTGTAAATGACTTCTATTAAAAATCTTAATCCTTTCAGTACTTATGAGCTGCTGAAGTTGAGTTGTTCTTTTCTGTCTAAGTGCTCTCTGATGACACATGTCTCGGGAGCTGTCCAGAATAGAAGCAAATTCCCATAGCAAACTTCTACTCTGTGCAGTTCCTGAGACAAGCAGAGATGTCAGCAAAGAGCACTGTTTCCAGACAGATAAGGACAACTCAACTTCAGTAGCTGATAATTATTGGAAGGATTAAGATTTTTAATATAAGTAATTTACAAATATGTTTAACTTTCTGGAGCCAGTTGATCTAAAAAAAAAATAAAGTTTTTTCCTGGAATACCCCTTTAAACATCATACGTGCAGTCCAAAAAGAGAAAAATCCATTTGCTAATTTTGCATTTCCCCAACAATGTCATGTTGCCTGAACCACGAATCATCAGGGTGGTCTCTGGCGTCTTCTTCCCTACCCCACTAGAAATGGTTGATAGATCTCTCCCTGTTTGGGTATAGGAAGAGATCTATCAATCAAGTCTGGCGGGGCAGGACGACGCTATCAGGGACTACCACAATGACTTGTGGTCCAAGCCAGTACTGGATTTTGGGCGAATTTGTCTACTGGTCTTGTAGTAAAAGGAGAAATCTCTCAAAGACAACCTTTATGGATATAGCTATATGCCCCATTAGGGTATATAGACATCATAGCGGTGGACTTTTAGGGGGGAGATTTACCAAAACCTGTTCAGAGGAAAAAATGCCCAGTTGCCCATAGCAACCAATCAGATTGCTTCTTTCATTTGGCAGAGGCCTTGTTAAAAATGAAAGAAGGGAGCTGATTGGTTGCTATGGGCAACTGGGCAACTTTTCTGGTTTTGATAAATCTCCCCCTTAGGCTATGTTCACATGGCGTAAAATGTGCCCCAAAAACACAGACAGATATTCCGCACATTTGCATGTCCGCTCCGAAATGCACCGTCTTCATAGACGGCAATGCAAGTCCAAGCTGAATCTGCAGAAACAATGAAGAGGTTAATTGTTTCTGCGGACGCTAAAATCATGATTTCCACCATGCGCATGGTGCAGCAGAATCCCATTGAAATGAATGGGGCTCTGCTGCAGCGGAATATCCGAGTAGAATATCTGCGTGGCATTCGGCTTGGAAATATGTGAACATTGTCTTACTGGACCCCATCTATGTATCAGACTGAAGAGCTGCTAACATTCAAGCAGTAGAAGGAGATGACCGGCCCTATCACTATGATGGCTGCCAGACAAGTATTTTTTGAAAGACCCCTTCAAGTTTTAGATTACATAGTGACACCTTATCAGTTTTAACTACCAACTATAACTTTTATAAACTCATAGGGGGAGATTTCTCAAAATCAGTGTAGAGGAAAAGTTGCCCAGTTGCCCATAGCATCCAATCAGATCATCTCTTTAATTTTTAACAAGGCCTCTGCAAAATTAAAGAAGCGATCTGATTGGTTGCTATGGGCAACTGGGCAACTTTTCCTCTACAATGATCTATGTTTACATACAGCTCATATGTATGGAAAGCTGCTATCTATATGGAGTCTAATGTATCGCAGTGTTTTCATTGGGATGGAGATAATGGCGCATATAAACGTACTTGTTCTTGAAGTCCTCCACTAGACCCTGCATGTTTCCAAGCTCAGATTCCAAGCGATACTTCTCCTGGCCCAGAGTGTCCAGCTGACGCCGCAGGTTGTTGATGTAGGCTTCGAACATGCTGTCCATGTTACTGCGAGTTGTCTTTTGGTTCTGGAGAAGGCCCCATTTAGTTTCAAGCATCTTGTTCTGTTGTTCTAGGAATCGTACCTGTATAAGAAGCAAGATAACAGTTAAACACCTCAGGATATCAACAACTTGCTGACCGCAATGAGAGACAACTGAGACTGATATTGGCTATGTCATTGGAATTCCGTGTACTGAGAAATATAAAGAGGGGTATACTGATGTACCTGCCATAGGACAATATCATTTTCCTTTCAGGTCATTTATGGACACCTGTTTCTCTACTTAAAGGGGTATTCCGGCTATATACATCTTATCCCCTATCCAAAGGGTGCCAGGTGCTACCTACGAGACGGGGACATGACGTCACGGCCACGCCCCCTGGTGATGTTATGCCCCTTACCATAGACGCCCCCTACCATAGACATGAATGGAGGGGGTGTGGCATGACATCACTAGGGGGCGTGGTTATGATGTCACATCCCCGTCTCGGAGGCAGCGCCCGGCACAGAATGCCGGAGGCTGCACCGAGATTGCGGTGGTCCCCATCATAAGATCATACATCTTATCCCCGCAATCTCGGTGCAGCCGCCGGCATTCTGTGCCGGGCGCTGCCTCCGAGACGGGGATGTAACATCATAACCACGCCCCCTAGTGATCATAACCACGCCCCCTAGTGATGTCATGTCACACCCCCTCCATTCATGTCTATGTGGATAAGATGTATAAAGCCGGAATACCCCATTAATGGAACCAATATACTGACAGCACAAAAAATTGAATGGTGTCATCTTACAATACTAAAGATCAACTTAGGTTTCATTTATTAAATATGTTCAGAGGAATAGATCCCTTTAGATTAAGCAATCTGGTAAATGTCCTAATACAAATGCATTTATGGGTGGGTAAGTAATCCACTTAATGGCTTCCCAGTCAAAGGGTCAGAGGAAGCAAGTAAGTCGCCAAGACTCCTAAGAACAGGATGAGTCCTATTTATAAGGAATCAAGGCTGCCTGGAAATGTGTCACGCTGCATCTCTGAGGGGACTTTTCCTGTTTCTAACACCAAGCCTAAGAACATACTTATCTGGCTCCCTCCTCGGCCCTTTGAAGTTATAGTCAGTTCACCCTAAGGCTGTGTTCACACATTGTATTTTTCATGCACCTTCTGATACATATACGGCATCAGAAAATGGATGAAAACTGTGTTAAATATGCATCCCTACAGTGCAGACCTTTTTTCAATGTTTATTTGAAATCTATGTTTTGTTACTTATTGACAGTTTAACAGATTTGTAAATTACTTCTATTTAAAAATCTTAATCCTTCCAGTGCTTATCAGCTGCCTTATCCTCCACAGGAAGTTGCATTTCTTTGTGGAATTCTTTTCAGTCTGACCACAGTGCTCTCTGCTGACACCTCTGTCCGTATCAGGAACTATATAGAGCAGGAGAGGTTTTCTATGGGGATTTGCTTCTACACTCGACAGTTCCTGACATGGACAGGGGTGTCAGCAGAGAGCACTGTGGTCAGACTGAAAAGAATTCCATAAAGAAAAGAACTTCCTGTGGAGCAAACAGCAGCTGATAAGTACTGGAAGGATTAAGATTTTTAAATAGAAGTAATTTAGAAATCTGTTTTAACTTTCTAACACCAGCTGATAAAAAAAAAATGTATTTAATTGATGGCCCAAGATTTTTTTTTTTGTGATTTTGTGACCAATGTTGGAAAATTCATTCATATGTGCGTATGATCCATAATGGTGCAAAAAAAAAAAAAAAAAAAAATATATATATATATATATATATATATATATACACGGTGGCTGAATTTACGAAGTTACGAAGTGAAGCAGAAGTAACTGGTGTTTCCAAATATTTATTTTTGGAGAAAGCTATTCTATAAACAGACAAGGGAATAGCCCTGAGCATGGCCCAGAGAGTGATGACGTGGTGCCCCTGATTTCACTGGCACAGGCAAAACATAAACAATTGGCCTGTTAGAAGAAGACAGACAAGTCTGGCTGCATTTTACTTTTGTCCCTAAAACAAAGAGATATTTCAGTCCCTAAGTTAGTTTATGCGTTCCCTCCAAATGCCTGAACTTCTGTGCATAATAATAGTCTTTGGTCTGAAAGGCTGAATTCTACTCTATGTGTACTTTGTGTTATCAGGACTAATTCTTTGTGTACAGGACAGTGAGCGGGGCACAGCAAGGTGCAGGCTACTTTCATTGCCCTATATGGTCATGTCTACAGGTAAGTATCTGCGCCCCTCCCTACTTAAGCAGACAGAGAAGGAATTTGCAGATAAGTACTGATAGTCGTTGTAGTAAAAGCCAAGTATGTGCCAGCTGTCAGACTTCTATTATTTCTTCAGTGTCCATAATGTAACAATTTTTATCTAGAACTTTTTCAGACTCCTGAATGGCAAAGCTGTTCAGCTGCTAGGCAGAGTTACACCCTCAGACTGCAGGCTCCGGCATGACAGATATATAGACGACATCTCATAGACAGCAATGCATTCCGCGCAAAGATCGGACATGTCCATTCATTCTGCGGATACCACAATTCGAATTTACACCCCAGATGTCTCAGGCGCGGAAATTCTGCTATGTGAAGGGCACAGCAGACTCCCATTGAAATCAATGAGACTCTGCTGCTGCGGAATCCCCTTCTGAACATTGCCTAACTGTACAGATTTGCCATTTGGAGCTGCAATACTGATTGTCACTCAACTTTCACAGAACTAGAAACTTAGTAACATAATAGAACTTTTCAACAGTTTCTAGGGAAAATGTACTGTACATATTTAAAATGAACAGTTACTATTATGTATTAAAGGGGTACTCCGGTGAAAAACTTTTTTTTTTTTTTTTTTTTAAATCAACTGGTGCCAGAAAGTTAAACAGATTTGTAAATGACTTCTATTAAAAAAAAATCCTAATCCTTCCTGTACTTATTAGCTGCTGAATACTACAGCAGAAATTATTTTCCGTGTGAAACACAGAGCTCTCTGCTGACATCACGAGCACAGTGCTCTCTGCTGACATCTCTGTCCATTTTAGGAACTGTCCAGAACAGCATATGTTTGCTATGGGGATTTCCTTTTACACTGGACAGTTCCTAAAATAGACAGAAATGTCAGCATAGAGCACTGTGCTCATGATGTCAGCAGAGAGCTCTGTGTTCCAAATGGAAAATTATTTCCGCTGTAGTATTCAGCAGCTAATAAGTACAGGAAGGATTAATATTTTTTAATAGTAATTTAGAAATCTGTTTAACTTTTAGGCACCAGTTGATTTAAAAAAAAAAAAAGGTTTTCACCGGAGTACCCCTTTAACCTGTTGACTACCTGAACTTTTTCAAACAAATACTGCAATAACCTGTTGTCACCTCATTCTCAATTTTTCTACCTCCGATAATTTCTCACAGACTCACACAAATCTTTTCACGGCGCCATAAGGCGCCGTGAAAAGATTTGCGTGAGTCCGTGAGAATCTTATAGAAGGTATAGAAATGAAGACAGGTAATTGTAGTATTTGTTACTCCATGACTATAATAAGTCTGTAATATACGTAGGTCAAGCTTTTTGGGATATAGCCTATGGTGACTTGTTTTAGGGTCATTCCCTATAGAACAGCGACATGTAGTAGGAGCTGCAGACACTATAATGCAACAAGTCACAATACAAGGAGATCTCGACTGACTGGAAAGTAACTCACTAAGGATTACGTGAGTAGATCCTGCACGTCCCGGACAGTCTCCGCTAATAGCAACATGCCCTAAGGGTGGAACGGATCATAATACCATATACTGTGAGCATTGGAAACCTTTCCTAGGTTAGTACCTGCACTGTATGTGTATATAATAACCTCCCTATAAAAACCTAATGCTATTTTAACAACAATTATGAACAATAATTACCTATTTAAATGGTATTTTCACATCAGCAGTTAACACAAGCCATTCACTTGTCCTCTCTTATTTAAATGTTATTCAAAAGGTTACAGTCACATCTCCATATAGACATTCTGTTGGGAGTTCTGTCATTTTAGGTGGCAAAAGAAGCTTTGTATGTGATGTCATGTCTGCTGTCAAAATGACGGAAACTTTGATAAACCCCATGGCCTCCGTGGGGCGCCATTTAGTTAAAAAAAAATGGCTCTGGCAAAGCATCATGGCACAGATGTGAACAGAGCCTTAGTTACTGTTGAGTTACAAACATGGCTCCTATGACAGCTCCAACAGGAGTGTGTTACCCAACTGTTCCAGAGTCCTGAACAACGAATGTACTTCGATTTACCATCAGGTCTATGAGTTAAATAAATCATTGAGTGACATTACTAATAATGGCAGCCATGATTATACAAGTACACAGTGTATCATGGCTGTATAGAGACACTTAACACTGTTCTTAAAGGGAACCTGTCATAATGAATATACAGAATCCAATCAACAATAACCATGTTATAGAGCAGGAAAAGCTGGGTATTTTTGATATATAATGTTGTGTGAAAACATTTTTAATACCCTGTATTTTATTTATTACAATTCCTGCTCATTCTGGGTTTAGGAGTCCAGTGGGCGGTTCCTCTGAATGATAATGTTGTGGGAAAACATTTTGAATACCCTGTATTTTATTCATTAAAATTCCTGCTCATTCTGGGTTTAGGAGTCCAGTGGGCGGTTCCTCTGAATGATAATGTTGTGGGAAAACATTTTGAATACCATGTATTTTATTCATTAAAATTCCTGCTCATTCTGGGTTTAGGAGTCCAGTGGGCGGTACCACTGAATGACTGACAGCTCTTCCTGCACCAGCATGTATACAGAGATAGTTGTCAATTAGTGATTAGGACCACCCACTGGACTCCTGAGACCCCAATAAGCAAGGATTTCAATGAATATAACACAACATCAAGTCTTTTCCCACAACACTATATATCAAACTGATCAGCTACTTCTGCTCTATAACATGACACTAGCAAACTATATAAGTGAACATCGTTTTCTAACAGGTGTGTAAACTTTGCACCTATAGTATACTGATACGTGCCTTTATGGCACCCGGGAGTGCCTGTTAATAATGCATATGTTGAGATAAAGGTGCCGCTGTTGCTACTTATGGCAGGTGTCCTATAGCCTATACATGATAAGCAGAATCACTTTTGATAACAATAATATGAAACAAAAGCCAGTTTCTGTTTCTGGGAAAGTTGGGTGATCAGGTCGGTTGCCGTTAAAGCTCTAAAAGGGTTAATACCCACACTGGGAAAGCTGGGTGACGGTCCCATTTGGTTGTATGATAATGGCTATGTTATTTTAACCCTTTCACAACCAGATTGTAGAATTCTGTATGTGTCCTGTTGACCGTAGGAAGATTAAACCAGCGCTTCCCAACTAGAGTGCCTCCAACTGTTGCAAAACTACAACTCCCAGCATGCCCGGACAGCCGTTGGCTGTCCGGGCATGCTGGGAGTTGTAGTTTAGCAACAGATTGTGGCATCCTGGTTGGGAAACACTGGATTACACAAATAGGTGTGTCCGCTGTCTACATAGGAGGTTAATGGCCACCATGTCAGGTATGTGGCAGTGTCCCAGCACCGGAGTGGGTGTGTCTTTAGGTGGCACTGTGGTGTGGGTGTCTTTTCTCATAAGTTACATTAGTTCACTATCATGGTGTCCAGTTCAGTTACGCAGCGCAAGAAATACGACCATACATTTCAACAAAAGCCTTTCCGACTACAATAGAAGAGCACTAAAGGAAAATACTTTCTAGACAATAGGGCAGTGTTTCCTAACCAGTGTGCCTCCAGCTGTTGCAAAACTACAACTCCCAGAAAAGACTGTCTGGGAATGCCGGGAGTTTTAGTTTTGCAACAGCTGGAGGCAAACTGGTTCGGAAACACTGCAAAGGGTCTGTAAAGCCATACTTGAGACAGATGTTATCAGGTCTGCAAACATATGAATGGTAATATTTATAAATAAAACAAGTAAATATACATTAAAAACACAAACAACACTACACAATGCTCAATAAAAAGCTCATGGTGCAACAAAGATCACCATATGGGAGATGTTACTGGCCCTTTGAAAGCAATTGCACCATCTATGTATAGTAGAAAGTTATGATGTTGCTGGGTCAGCAGATGGCATCCTATGCCAGGTGTGAACAGGTACTTCTCACTTACCTTATCAATGAATGAAGCGAATTTGTTGTTGAGGGTCTTGATCTGCTCCTTCTCCTGGGTCCTCACTTGCTGGATGTTGGGGTCGATCTCCAGGTTGAGGGGGGCCAGCAGGCTCTGGTTAACGCTGACCTGGGTGATGCCAGCTGAGCCTGCACCTGCGCCCCCATAGGCACTCCTGTAGCCGCTGCCAAACCTGGATCCTCCTCCATAGCTGGAGCCCAGGCTGAAGGACGCGGAGCTGACCCTGCTGCCGGCCGGGGCTCCGCTGTACGAGTAGCTGCTGAAGCCGCCTGCGCGGGGCGCTGCACTGCTGGTGCGGTAGGTGACTTTACTCATCTTGATGGACATGGCGGCGGTGCGGCTGTTGGCTGATGTGCTGGAGTAGAGAGGAGAGGAGCAGAGTTACCAATGTGCAGACTAGGGAGCGGCTGTGCTTATATACAGATCCGGCCTGCAGGGGGGGCAGCACTCACCCAGTACCTGAGTGGCTGCCTACAGAGAGGCGGGACGGTCACCTGCCAGTGCCTGGCACAGCCCCCTCCGCACCCCTCAGCCCCTCTCCCTGCTGGTGACTGCATCTGTATGGGGGGCAACACAGACCCAAATAAACAAAAATGCAGACATGTGATCCCAGTGTGAGGAGGAGCAGGAAGAGCAACAGGCACAAGAAGGGAAACTTCAGAGGAGTCATGGAAGACAAATCATGGAGGGTGTTAGAAATTGTACTGTGCCCTGTCTTCAGGAAAGTAGGGTGGTACTGCACATGTGCCACCCCATTCAGGTGCCATCAGTGTCCAGATCAGTTCAGAACTAACAAGAAATGTAAAATCTGCCCTATTCAATTCTCAAACTGATGGAAAATCCAATAACAAGTCAAGAACCAGGCAAAATGACCTAGACACCTGTACCTGTGAGAGTGCCAATCCCTAAATCTGTGGAAATGAGTAGTCATCTCTAGTGATGGTTGCTATAAAGCATTGTTTCCCAACCAGGGTGCCTCCAGCTGTTGCAAAAGTACAACTCCCAGCATGCCCGGACAGCCAAAGGCTGTCCGGGCATGCTGGGAGTTGTAGTTTTGCAACAGCTGGAGGCACCCTGGTTGGGAAACACCCCTATAAAGTTATAATAATTATTATTATATTTATACAGAAGTATACATCCCTTTCCTGTACAAATGGCTAGATATGACTTTTGTTTGGTAGCGGAATTGTGCAACAATATATTAATGCAGCTATATTGGTTATCATCAAGTTGGTTCACATAAAGCAAAATATTTTTAAAGAAAATTGTGTTAAGTTGCCCATACACCTTCAATAGCTGCCCGATGGAAAAAAAAAAATTTAATCAACCAGTGCCAGAAAGTTAAACAGATTTGTAAATGACTTCTATTAAAAAAAAATCTTTACCCTTCCAGTACTTTTTAGAAGCTGCATGCTACAGAGCAAATTCTTTTCTTTTTGAAATTCTTTTTTGTCTTGTCTGCAGTGCTCTCTGCTGACACCTGATGCCCGTATCAGGAACTGTCCAGAGCAGGAGAAAATCCCCATAGCAAACCTATGCTGCTCTGGACAGTTCTTGACACGGACAGAGGTGTCAGCAGAGAGCACTGTGGACAAGACAAAAAAGAAATTCATAAAGAAAAGAATTTCCTCTGTAGCATACAGCTGCTAAAAAGTACTGGAAGGGTAAAGATTTTTTTTTTATAGAAGTAATTTACAAATCTGTTTAACTTTCTGTCATCAGTTCATTTACAAAAAAAAAAAAGTTTTCCACCAGAGTGCCCCTTTAACAGCTATTGCTCCAGTCCGCCCCATATACATGCAAGCTGTGGAGGATGTTTATCAATGTTGGTGTGTTTTGGGTGTATAGTTACCCCAATTTCTCTCTTCTATTCCTGGCGCTGTTGTGCAAAATTTATCACACGTGCGCGCGGCAGATGATACATTTTGTGCAAAATTAGAAAACCCCACCTGGTACCTCAAAGTAGTCGATCATCTGACTCATTTGTGCATGTCCTCATTGATGGTGTAGGCTTGTATAAAATAATGCTTCAGTGCCCAAAATTAGTGCTAGAAAAAAAAAAGCGCACAAAAAAGGCACAAAAAAAAAACTATGTGTAAAAATGCGCACAAAAAGACAAAAAATAAATAAATAGAGAGCAACACTATAGAAAGAAAACTGGTGTACATACAATGATAAATGTCCTGGTGTTCTGAATGGGAAGAGAGATGTACCCTGCAGCCAGGCACCTCTGGTTGTTCATCTCCCTGGGGGTGAGGGGGGAATCAAATATTGAAATTCAGCACAAACAATCCTTCTTTCCTCATCATCTTTTGGGATAGAGTCATCCCAATCCTTTATACAAGATTGTGGTGTGATCCCACTGAAATTGGTGGGTTCAGTGATCTTCACACTTATGTGTTGTTGCTAAAGAAATGTAGTACTACGTTGTGGTCATTGAGATGAATGGGAATCCATGTAAGGCTAGGTTTCCACACAAGTTTTTTTCTGGCGTTTTTTGGAAAACTACCTCTGCAGTATTTGAGCCCAAATCAGAAATGCATCCAGTAGGAAGGAGAAGTTTGAAGGAAAACTGTCAGATTGCTCCCTCCGCATTACCCAGCGGTACTGGCTGGTAGTGCTGGGAACGCTGATCAGTTTGATGCATATCATGGCCAGATCCGCCGTGCCGTTCGCCCTTTATCTTCTTTCTTCTTGATATGTAAATTAGCTGCTAACTGGCACGGTTACTGCCTTCATCTGGCACTGTGACGTAACTGCCGCCCGGCTCACAGCACGGCCCGGCTTATGAATATTCATTTTCTCCTTCATCATCTCCCTCCCCCGCTGATTTCAGGAGTCCACTGCGCTGAAGCGGCTTCCGGGTGTAGACAGCACATGCGCAGTGGAGTCCTGAAATCAGCGGGGGAGAGAGATGATGAAGGAGAAAATGAATATTTATAAGCCGGGCCGTGCTGCAAGCCGGGCGGAGGTTACGTCTCAGGCCAGATGAAGGCAGTAACCCCGACCGTGCCAGTTAGCAGCTAATTTACATATCAAGAAGAAAGAAGATAATGGGCAAACAGCGCGGCGGATCCGGGCATGGCATGCATCAAACTGATCAGCATCCCCCGCACTACCAGCCAATACAGCTGGTTAGTGTGGGGGGGAGTAAGCTGACAGTTTTCCTTTAAGTCCTTCCATAATTTTTCCCATTCCTTTTGAATAAACTTCTGAATTTGGCTGAAAAACTGCAGTGGCCGTATTCTAACGCCAGGTTCCTGCGACAGTGGTCGTGATATCAAGGCCATGCCCCTCGTGATGTCGTGGCACGCCCCATCCATTCATGTCTATGGGAGGGGGCATGTTTTCATACACACCCCTCCCATAGACATGAATAGAGGGGGTATGGAGTAAAGTCAGGAGGGGGGTGGCCGTGATGTCACGACTACTGACGCAGGAACCTGCCGTTTGTTTAGAACACCAGGTGCTGCAGAGATCGCGGGGCCCAGCAGCGGGACCCCTGAAATCAGACATCTTATCCCATATCTTTTGGATAGGGGGTAAGATGTCTAGCAGTGGAGTGCCCCTTTAAGTCACTTTCTCCAGTAGATATAAGGTCTCCTAGTATGATACTGGCAGGATCAAATAAAAATTGTGAAAGGGTAAACAGGATCTAGGAATCCCTTGTTTTCTAGATGACCTGCTATAGATGTCTATATAGGATCATTAGTTGTTTGTTTTATAGTCACATCGAAGACATGTTCCGTTATGTAACAGCATTACCTTACTTACCTGCCACATGCCCTAGAGAGCCATATGATGTACGTGTCAGCAGTCCGCTAAGAGTCCTGAATTATATACCTGTCAGTAAGACAAGTTTAAAAATGAGTTGTCTGAGGGGAAAAGGCCTGTAGGCAGCAATTTATTAGTGATAGGTGTTCTGGTAAAGCGGAAGGTGCAGGACACATGGATGTTGTTGGGTGTCACAGGCTCATGTACTGCATACCTGCCCCGGAGCAGGCACTACACCTGTCCTTCACCAGGGAGTGACACACCTGTTTACGATGCGATTGTTACTACCTTCAGCTTTTAGACCTCATGTTATCTGGAATCTCTATCTGTCATGCCTTTCTTATTCATTTACTTAAATATTCACAGCAAAGGGAGAACTTGCTATACCCTTCATGCACAGCATTTTTAACCAATGGCAGCATTTTTTTTTGGTGTTTTTTGCTGTGTTTTTAATGGCTTTTTTGATGTTTTTTATCTGCTGCCAGGTGTTACTTTAAAGTCTACAGGGGGTTACTTAATCCATTTTACACCAGACCTGGTTTTTGTGGTGGAGTATGTGTATTTTCTACTATTTTGCAACTATATTTTTTTACTAAATGCTACAGGAATGAAGTTTAATAATTTTTTTTAAATAAAAGATATGAAATAAACTAAACGTGTATATATATATATATATATATATATATATATATATATATATATAGTGGGGAACCGATTTTGCAGGTTTTCCTACTTACAAAGCATGTAGAGGTCTGTAATTTATATCATAGTTACTCTTTAACTGTGAGGGACAGAATCTAAAAGAAAAATCCAGAAAATCACATTGTATGATTTAAAAAAAATGAATTAGCATTTTAGTACATGACATACGTATGTGATACATCAGAAAAGTATAACCTAATATTTGGTACAGAAACCTTTGTTTGCAATTACAGAGATCAAACGTTTCCTGTGGTTCTAGACCAGGTTTCCATACACTGCAGCAGGGATTTTTGTCCGCTCCTCCGTACAGACCTTCTCCAGATCCTTCAGTTTTCGGGGCTGTCGCTGGGCAATACTGACTTTCAGCTCCCTCCAAAGATTTTCTATTGGGTGCAGGTCTGGAGACTGGCTTGGCCACTCCGGGACGTTGAGATGCTGCTTACAGAGCCACTTCTTAGTTGTCCTGGCTGTGTGTTTCGAGTCGTTGTCATGCTGGAAGGCCCAGCCAAGACCATTTTCAATGCTCTTACTGAGGAAGGGAGGTTATTGACCAAGATCTCGCAATACATGGCCCCATTCATTCTCCCCTCAACACAGTGTAGTTGTCCTGTCCCCTTTGCAGAAAAGCAGCCCCAAAGAATGATGTTTTTACACCTCTATGCTTCATAGTTGGGATGATGTTCTTGGGGTTGTACTGATCCTCTCTCTTCCTCCAAACACGGCGAGTGGAGTTTAGACCAAAAACTCTATTTTTGTCTCATTACACCACATGACCTTCTCCCATTCCTCCTCTGGATCATCCAGATGGTCATTGGCAAACATCAGACAGGCCTTGACATGCGCTGGCATGAGCAGGGGGACCTTGAGGATTTTAATCCATGACAGTGTAGTGTGTTACTAATGGTTTTCTTGGAGACTGTGGTCCCATCTCTCTTTAGGTCAGTGATTCCCAACCGCGGTGCCGCAGCACACGTGTGTGCCGATCGGCACTGCCCGTGTTGCCGCGGGATTTTTCTGTGATGTTTTTTTTTTAAATATCCCTCCCCGGCTTGCGAGCTTATGACTGGCGGCGCAGGGGGGAAGGGAAGCCTGCGTGCCCACTGCACACACAGCTCCTGTGTCCCACTGCGTCCCCCTCCCCCTCTTCCTTAGCCTGAACATGATGCCCTGGGGCGGAACAAACTTTATCTGCGCCGGACTACCGTGCCTGCCGTGGACCTGCAAGCTGCATAGGCCTGCTTGCTTAAGGTACCGTCCCCTTTCCACCCCTCTGTTACCCTTTATTAACCCTGTCCAAACCCCCCCACCACCACCGTCACCCAGGTCCACCCTCTACCCCCCCCGTCACTCATGTCCATCCCCCCTCTCATCCATGTCCGCCTTGTCCACCTCCCTATCCATCCCTGTCACCCATGTCCACCCCCCTGTCACCCATGTCCACCCCCCTGTCACCCATGTCCATCCCCCCTGTCACCCATGTCCACCCCCCCTCTTCACCCATGTCCACCCCCGTCACCCCTGTCCACCCCCATGTCACCCCTGTCCACCCCCCTCCGTCACCCCTGTCCATCCGCCGCCACCCCTGTCCCCCCCCCGTCACCCATGTTCACCCTCCCGTCACCCATGTTCACCCTCCCATCACCCATGTTCACCCTCCTGTCATCCCTGTCACCCCTGTCCACCCTCCTGTCACCCATGTTCACCCTCCTGTCACCCATGTCCACCCCATGCCATGTCACCCATGTTCACCCTCCTGTCACCCATGTCCACCCCCATGTCACCCATGTTCACCCCCCGTCACCCATGTTCACCCTCCTGTCACCCATGTCCACCCCCATGTCGCTAATTTCACCCTCCTGTCACCCATGTCCACCCCCATGTCACCCATGTTCAACCTCATGTCATCCCTGTCACCCTCATCCACCCTTCTGTCACCAATGTTCACCATCCATCCTGTCATCCATGTCACCCATGTTCACCCTCCTGTCATCCCTGTCACCCATGTTCACCCTCCCATCACCCCTGTCCACCCTCCCGTCACCCCTGTCTACCCTCCCGTCACCCATGTCCACCCCCATGTCACCCATGTTCACCCTCCTGTCACCCATGTCCACCATGTTCACCCTCCTGTCACCCATGTACACCCCCCTGTCACCCATGTTCACCCTCCTGTCATCCCTGTCACCCCCGTCCACCCTCCTGTAACCCATGTCCACCCTCCTGTCACCCCCGTCCACCCTCCTGTCACCCATGTTCACCCTCCTGTCACCCATGTTCACCCTCCTGTCACCCATGTTCCCCCTCCTTTGACCCATGTCCACCCCCCTGTCACCCATGTCATCCCTGTCACCCATGTCCACCCCCGTCACTCATGTCCACCCCCCTTCTCACACATGTCCACCCTCCTATCATCCCTGTCACCCATATCCACCCCCCTCTCACCCATGTCCACCCTCCTGTCTTCCATGTCCGCCTTGTCCACTCCCCTGTCCATCCCTGTCACTCATGTTTACCCATCTGTCCCTTTGTCACCCCAGTCCACCCCTCTGTCACTCCTGTCCCTCTTTTACCCCCTTGTCACCCTTGTCCACCCCTCTAACCCCCTGCCTCCCTTGTCCACCCTCCTGTCATCCGTTTCCACCCTCCCATCCAACCCTCTGTCACCCATGTTCACTCTCCATTTTCCACCCCTCTGACCACATCCTTGTCACCCATGCCCACCCCCTATTCACCCCTCTGTCACCCCCTATGCCCCCGTCACCCATGTTCACTCTTCTACACCCATCTGTAACCCTTGTACACCTCCCTACACCCCTCTGTACACTCCTCTACACCCCTCTGTCACTCATGTACACTCCTCTACACCCCTCTGTCACCCATGTACACTCCTCTACACCCCTCTGTCACCCATGTTCCCTCTTCTACACCCATCTGTCACCCTTGTACACCTCCTTACATCCCTCTGTACACTCCTACACCCCCCTGTCACCCATGTACACTCCTCTACATGCCTCTGTCACCCATGTACACGCCTCTACACCCCTCTGTCACCCATGTACACTCCTCTATACCCCTCTTTCACTCCACCCATGTACACCCATCTGTCACCCATGTACACTCCTCTATACCCCTTTGTCACCCATGTACACTCCTCTACACCCATCTGTCACCCATGTACACCCATCTGTCACCCATCTACACTCTTCTACACCCCTCTGTCACCCATGTTCCCTCCTCTACACCCCTCTGTCACCCATGTTCACTCCTCTACACCCCTCTGTCACCCATGTTCACTCCTCTACACCCCTCTGTCACTCATGTACACTCCTATACACCCATCTGTCACCCATATACACTCCTCTACACCCATATGTCACCCATGTACACTCCTCTACACCCCTCTGTACACTCCTCTACACCCCTCTGTCACCCATGTACACTCCTCTACACCCCTCTGTCCACCCCTCTGTCACCCCTCTGTCACCCCTCTGTCACCCATGTCCACTCCTCTACACCCCTCTGTCACTCATGTACACTCCTCTACACCCATCTGTCACCCATGTACACTCCTCTACACTCATCTGTCACCAATGTACACTCCTCTACACCCATCTGTACACTCCTCTATACCCCTCTGTCACCCATGTACACTCCTCTACACCCCTCTGTCACCCATGTACACTCCTCTACACCCATCGGTCACCCATGTACACTCCTCTACACCCATCTGTCACCCATGTACACTCCTCTACACCCATCTGTCACCCATGTACACTCCTCTACACCCATCTGTCACCCATGTACACTCCTCTACACCCCTCTGTACACTCATCTACACCCCTCTACACCCCTCTGTCACACATGTAAACTCCTCTACACCACTCTTTCATCCATGTACACTCCTCTACACCCCTCTCTACACCCCTCTGTCACCCATGAACACTCCTCTACACCCATCTGTCACCCATGTACACTCATCTGTCACCCATGTACATTCCTCTACACCCCGCTGTCACCCATGTTCACTCCTCTATACCCCTCTGTCACCCATGTTCACTCTTCTACACCCCTCTGTGACCCATGTACACTCCTCTACACCCCTCTGTCACTCATGTACACTCCTCTATGCCCCTCTGTCACCCATGTTCACTCCTCTACACCCCTCTATCCCATGCACACTCCTCTACACCCCTCTGTCACTCATGTACACTCCTATACACCCATCTGTCACCCATATACACTCCTCTGCACCCATCTGTCACCCATGTACACTCCTCTACACCCCTCTGTACACTCCTCTACACCCATCTGTCACCCATGTACACTCCTCTACACCCCTCTACACCCCTCTGTCACGCATGTAACTCCTCTACACCACTCTTTCATCCATGTACACTCCTCTACACCCCTCTGTACACCCCTCTGTCACCCATGTACACTCCTCTACACCCATCTGTCACCCATGTACACCCATCTGTCACCCATGTACATTCCTCTACACCCTGCTGTCACCCATGTTCACTCCTCTATACCCCTCTGTCACCCATGTTCACTCTTCTACACCCCTCTGTCACCCATGTACACTCCTCTACACCCCTCTGTCACTCATGTACACTCCTCTACGCCCCTCTGTCACCCATGAACACTCCTCTACACCCCTCTGTCACTCATGTAAACTCCTCTACACCCATCTGTCACCCATGTATACTCCTCTACACCCATCTGTCACCCATGTACACTCCTCTACACCCCTCTGTACACTCCTGTACACCCCTCTGTCACCCATGTACACTCCTCTACACCACTCTTTCATCCATGTACACTCCTCTACACCCCTCTGTACACCCCTCTGTCACCCATGTACACTCCTCTACACCCCTCTGTCACTCATGTACACTCCTCTACACCCCTCTGTCACTCATGTACACTCCTCTACACCCATCTGTCACTCATGTACACTCCTCTACACCCATGTGTCACCCGTGTACACTCCTCTACACCCATCTGTCACCCGTGTACACTCCTCTACACCCATCTGTCACTCATGTACACTCCTCTACACCCCTCTGTCACTCATGTACACTCCTCTACACCCCCCTGTCACTCATGTACACTCCTCTACACCCATCTGTCACCCATGTACACTCCTCTACACCCATCTGTCACCCATGTTCACTCTCCTCTTCCCCCCCTTTGTCACTCATGTACACTCCTCTACACCCATCTGTCACCCATGTACACTCATCTACACCCATCTTTCACCCATGTTCACTCTCCTCTACACCCATCTGTCACCCATGTACACCCATCTGTCACCCATATACATTCCTCTACACCCCTCTGTCACTCATGTACACTCCTCTACATCCCTCTGTCACCCATGAACACTCCTCTACACCCCTCTGTCACTCATGTAAACTCCTCTACACCCATGTGTCACCCGTGTACACTCCTCTACACCCATCTGTCACCCGTGTACACTCCTCTACACCCATCTGTCACTCATGTACACTCCTCTACACCCCTCTGTCACTCATGTACACTCCTCTACACCCCCCTGTCACTCATGTACACTCCTCTACACCCATCTGTCACCCATGTACACTACTCTACACCCATCTGTCACCCATGTTCACTCTCCTCTTCCCCCCCTTTGTCACTCATGTACACTCCTCTACACCCATCTGTCACCCATGTACACTCATCTACACCCATCTTTCACCCATGTTCACTCTCCTCTACACCCATCTGTCACCCATGTACACCCATCTGTCACCCATATACATTCCTCTACACCCCTCTGTCACTCATGTACACTCCTCTACATCCCTCTGTCACTCATGTACACTCCTCTACACCCATCTGTCACTCATGTACACTCCTCTACACCCATGTGTCACCCGTGTACACTCCTCTACACCCATCTGTCACCCGTGTACACTCCTCTACACCCATCTGTCACTCATGTACACTCCTCTACACCCCTCTGTCACTCATGTACACTCCTCTACACCCCCCTGTCACTCATGTACACTCCTCTACACCCATCTGTCACCCATGTACACTCCTCTACACCCATCTGTCACCCATGTTCACTCTCCTCTTCCCCCCCTTTGTCACTCATGTACACTCCTCTACACCCATCTGTCACCCATGTACACTCATCTACACCCATCTTTCACCCATGTTCACTCTCCTCTACACCCATCTGTCACCCATGTACACCCATCTGTCACCCATATACATTCCTCTACACCCCTCTGTCACTCATGTACACTCCTCTACATCCCTCTGTCACCCATGAACACTCCTCTACACCCCTCTGTCACTCATGTAAACTCCTCTACACCCATGTGTCACCCGTGTACACTCCTCTACACCCATCTGTCACCCGTGTACACTCCTCTACACCCATCTGTCACTCATGTACACTCCTCTACACCCCTCTGTCACTCATGTACACTCCTCTACACCCCCCTGTCACTCATGTACACTCCTCTACACCCATCTGTCACCCATGTACACTACTCTACACCCATCTGTCACCCATGTTCACTCTCCTCTTCCCCCCCTTTGTCACTCATGTACACTCCTCTACACCCATCTGTCACCCATGTACACTCATCTACACCCATCTTTCACCCATGTTCACTCTCCTCTACACCCATCTGTCACCCATGTACACCCATCTGTCACCCATATACATTCCTCTACACCCCTCTGTCACTCATGTACACTCCTCTACATCCCTCTGTCACCCATGAACACTCCTCTACACCCCTCTGTCACTCATGTAAACTCCTCTACACCCATCTGTTACCCATGTACACTCCTCTACACCCCTCTGTACACTCCTCTACACCCCTCTGTCACCCATGTACACTCCTCTACACCCCTCTGTCACCCATTTACACTCCTCTACACCACTCTTTCATCCATGTACACTCCTCTACACCCCTCTGTACACCCCTCTGCCACCCATGTACACTCCTCTACACCCCTCTGTCACTCATGTACACTCCTCTACACCCCTCTGTCACTCATGTACACTCCTCTACACCACTCTGTCACCCATGTACACTCCTCTACACCCCTCTGTCACTCATGTACACTCCTCTACACCCCTCTGTCACTAATGTACACTCCTCTACACCCATCTGTCACTAATGTACACTCCTCTACACCCATCTGTCACCCATGTACACTCATCTACACCCATCTGTCACCCATGTTCACTCTCCTCTACACCCATCTACACTCCTCTACACCCATCTGTCACCCATGTATACTCCTCTACACCCATCTGTCATCCATGTACACTCCTCTACACCCCTCTGTAAACCCCTCTACACCCGTCTGCCAGCCATTTCCACTGCTCTACACCCCTCTTTCATCCATGTACACTCCTCTACACCCCCTCTGTCACTCATGTACACTCCTCTACACCCCTCTGTCACTCATGTACACTCCTCTACACCCCTCTGTCACTCATGTACACTCCTCTACACCACTCTGTCACCCATGTACACTCCTCTACACCCCTCTGTCACTCATGTACACTCCTCTACACCCCTCTGTCACTAATGTACACTCCTCTACACCCATCTGTCACTAATGTACACTCCTCTACACCCATCTGTCACCCATGTACACTCATCTACACCCATCTGTCACCCATGTTCACTCTCCTCTACACCCATCTACACTCCTCTACACCCATCTGTCACCCATGTATACTCCTCTACACCCATCTGTCATCCATGTACACTCCTCTACACCCCTCTGTAAACCCCTCTACACCCGTCTGCCAGCCATTTCCACTGCTCTACACCCCTCTTTCATCCATGTACACTCCTCTACACCCCCTCTGTCACTCATGTACACTCCTCTACACCCCTCTGTCACTCATGTACACTCCTCTACACCCCTCTGTCACTCATGTACACTCCTCTACACCACTCTGTCACCCATGTACACTCCTCTACACCCCTCTGTCACTCATGTACACTCCTCTACACCCCTCTGTCACTAATGTACACTCCTCTACACCCATCTGTCACTAATGTACACTCCTCTACACCCATCTGTCACCCATGTACACTCATCTACACCCATCTGTCACCCATGTTCACTCTCCTCTACACCCATCTACACTCCTCTACACCCATCTGTCACCCATGTATACTCCTCTACACCCATCTGTCATCCATGTACACTCCTCTACACCCCTCTGTAAACCCCTCTACACCCGTCTGCCAGCCATTTCCACTGCTCTACACCCCTCTTTCATCCATGTACACTCCTCTACACCCCCTCTGTCACTCATGTACACTCCTCTACACCCCTCTGTCACCCATGTAAAAAAAAGTGCGGCGCCTAATAGGTTTGTTTTGCAGGTTCAACTGTGAAGAATTGTGTGTTGAAGAAATTGTGATGATGGCCAGGACCACATGGAGAAGAGAAGGCAAAGATGCAAATTAGAGAAGACGTCATGAGTGAGTTGCTGTATAAAGCAGGACTTTAAACTACATACCCACTGATAGATATAGTGCAGTGCGTTTTTTCCCTTTTTTTGTGCCCTGACCCGAAAAAGGTTGGGAAACACTGCTTTAGGTAATTGGCTAGGTCCTGCCATGTAGTTCTGGGCTGATCCCTCAACTTCCTCATGATCATTGATGCCCCACAAGGTGAGATGTTGCATGGAGCGCCAGACCGAGGGAGATTGATCGTCATCTTGAACATCTTCCATTTTCTAATAATTGCACCAACAGTTGTAGCCTTCTCACCAACTGCTGGCCGGTTGTCCTGTAGCCCATCCCAGCCTTGTGCAGGTCTACAATTGTATCCCTAATGTCCTTACACAGCTCTCTTGTCTTGGCCATTGTGGAGAGGTTGGAGTCTGATTGAGTGTGTGGGCAGGTGTCTTTTATACAGGTAACAAATTTAAACAGGTGCAGTTAAAGGGGTACTCCGGTGAAAAACTTTTTTTTTTTAAATCAACTGGTGCCAGAAAGTTAAACAGATTTGTAAATTACTTCTATTAAAAAATATGAATCCTTCCTGTACTTATTAGCTGCTGAATACTACAGTGGAAATTCTTTTGTTTTTGAAACACAGAACTGTCTGCTAACATCTTGAGCACAGTGCTCTCTGCTGACATCTCATTTTATGAACTGTCCAGAACAGCATATGTTTGCTACGGGGATTTCCTTTTACCCTGGACAGTTCCTAAAAATGGACAGAGATGTCAGCAGAGAGCACTGTGCTCATGATGTTAGCAGAGAGCTCTGTGTTTCAAATGGAAAATAATTTCCACTGTAGTATTCAGCAGCTAATAAGTACAGGAAGGATTAATATTTTTTTATAGAAGTAATTTACAAATCTGTTTAACTTTCTGGCACCAGTTGATTTAAAAAAAAAAAAAGTTTTTCACCGGAGTACCCCTTTAATACAGGTAATGAGTGGAGAACAGGAGAGCTTCATAAAAACAAAAAATAACAGGTCTGTGAGAGCCAGAATTCTTACTGATTAGTAGGTGATCAAATACGTATGTCATACAATAAAATGCAAACTAATTTTTTAAAAATCCTACAATGTGATTTTCTTGATTTGTGTTTTAGATTCGGTCTCTCACAGTTGTGTGTACCTTTGAAAGTAGGAAAGTAGGAAAATCTGCAAAATCGGCAGTATATCAAATACTTGTTCTCCCCACCCACTGTATGCGTATATATATATATATATATATATATATATATATATATATAATCTTAATTCTATTTTTATTCACTTTGAATTTGATGACAGCCCTTGGAATTCTTTTAGACTTCAAATTGATAGAACAGCCCATTGACACGCCACGATCCATTGTGATCCTTTTTTATGGTATTATATATACAGAATTTCTAGAGGATACAAATATGGGATCTGAGTTATCTCTTATCCTCCTAAGCCATTACCACTGAACACTTGTTGTCTGCTGTAAGGTATAGCTGTCTCATGTGAATGATGGTGTGGGCACAAAAGTGGTTACAAAAGTATTCAGTTTCAAATTATGACTTTGTGCCTACTTTCATTTTGTATAGCAAATTTAATTTTGGTGTTGTTGTTGGGGGGGGGGGGGGGGGGGGGGAGGGTTCACATTGCAACACCACAGCCCAGGGTTGCAGTGCTCACACATAGATTGCTTGTTCTATGAATAGGTCATCTATATATGTATATATATTGATGAAAGGCTATTCTGCAGCCTCTTTTACTATAATATTAAGAAGGCTGTAAGAAGAAGGTTGTTCATCCCCTGCTCTGAATGTGCTTTATGTTGCCATCATGACTTTTTCTGTATCTTTTGAATAGCCACCCGCATGGTGATGTCTAGCCAAATACCATCTCAGTAATCCATGGGCTTGGTCCTCATGAAAATCGTTTTATTTGGTTATCTTTACAAACCCACTGGCTTCACTGTTTGTTGGTATCAGGCTTTCATAGACTTACTAATGAATATACAAGTCCTTCCACAATGTAATAGGTGCAGTGACATTTGTAATGTAAGGCCACTTATTCTAACCTGCTCAAGCTTACTCTACAGCATTAATCTTCCTTTTCATTCTTCAACATATTTGTCCTCGATGACTTAAAACTAGATAGATCCTAACCTGAAAAAAAGGGATCTCACATAGCTTCTCTCTGCTTGAAATGCTTTTCTCCTGAAGTGCTCAGGCGGGTGGAACGTAAGAGTGGGAGTGATGTGGTCAGACACAGTAAGCCCTCAATGCTATTACGAAAATAAGAAGTTCCCTGATTAACTTGCCTTGCTGTGCAATGAGCAGTGGCCTGCTGGGATCTGGCATAGGAAATCTTTCTTTGGCCATAACTGGAACCATTCCCAGCAAGGATTTTAGCAAATAGAACAAATTCTCTTGAGAAACTCCAAATATGTATCATCTTATAAGTCTATTGCCACAAGCTATTTTTAAATGACATATTGTCCTATGTGCATGCAATGCTGTTACTGATTTATAAGGAAAATTCTACCTCACTGTACTGCTTACGACTAACATGAAGACATTTCTATGATAGTCTTATAGTAGCCTCCATCTTGGAACTCAGAGAATAAACATGATGTGGACAATGATCATATATAAGCATGAATATAATGCTATTGCTTTGCAACCCAACTGCATATAGATCCCTACACAGACCATATGTACACCATATGGTTTCAAGCCCAACCTTTGTTCAAACCTTTTACCCAAATGTTGATCTCTCCAACACAACCCACTGAATATAGCAATCCTGAAAACTTGTTGAGAAATTCGTCTGGGAACATCTGTATAAATAATGTTAGTAATGTAAGAGTCTTCCTATTGTGATGCTTCTTTAAAATAATGTAGCACTTTTCTAAACCAGGAGCATATAAAGAACTTGGTCTTCAGCTTAAAT
This sequence comes from Hyla sarda, assembly GCF_029499605.1. Classification (NCBI taxonomy): domain Eukaryota; kingdom Metazoa; phylum Chordata; class Amphibia; order Anura; family Hylidae; genus Hyla; species Hyla sarda. The sequence goes on along the minus strand of NC_079190.1, from coordinate 114,298,409 downwards.
GGGTATTCTGGGATTTTTCTTTATTTGACTGTACTACAGGGGCTGTAAAGATAGTGTCGTTCATAATATAGTGTCTGTACCTGTGTGTGATGGCTGGTCTTGCAATTCTTATGTGATCTTTGCCCCGATATAAATTTTTAGCAGCATACAAAATTAGTGTAGTCTCAGTTTTCCCAGGTTGAAGTGTGGCCCAAGACATTACATCACTAGGTCAGGTGTTTAAAGGGAGCCTGTCTAAGTTTCAATGGGTGGAGCAACCACTGGGTGGGAGTGAGATCATTCCACAAAGGGCTGAAAGGAATTGTAGTTTACAGCACAGCATGAAAGGGAGCACACTTACAAACAAGGCGTCCTGGGACTTGTAGTTGGAGGGAAGGAACTCCAACAGGAAATAGCCATTTCACAAAAAGAAAGTAGCAGCATTTAAGTACTAAAGTCTCTTTATGGTGGACAACCCCTTTTATAATGTCCTGTTCTCTAAAACTTTTTATAAATATAGATAGATAGTAACATATGATAGTCCAGGCAGATTGTCTATAGGTTATATGAAGCCGAGCAGGTTCTGTTTGTCTGCAGTGCTCTGAGCTTTATGCATCAGGATTAAATAATTTGCTTGGATATTAATACATGTGACACATGGTACATGCTTGCAGTGCAGGTGACACTAATGACACGATAAACTTAAAGTGGACCTGTTTTTAGGACTTTTTTATGATATAAAGTATGGGCTATATAAAGCGTTTGACCCTAATTCCAAACATAAGCCTCAGCGATATCAGAGTTTGAAAAGTTATGCAAATTAGTCTTTAGAGCCCAATGGGCGTTCCCCTTAGCTGCCAGAGTGCAGCACACTTTGGCTACTTTATCATTTAGTCACTGCCCTTTAGGGCACTGTCACCTCCTCTACCTCCTGATTGGCAGCCTTTAGCACCTCTCGTGTAATATAGCAGCTGAGGGGAACACCAAGTGGGCTTCAAAGCCTAATTTGCATATCTTTTTTTAACTCTGATATCTCAGGACTGAAGGGGATAATAAACTAATGAGAGGTATGTACGGATTTAGGATCAAAAACCTTATACAGCCATGTCCTTAATTTATACACTAAAAACTTTCTGACAGGTCAACTTTCAAATTCCAGAAGCTCATCTTTGTCTCCCTTGCTGGTGTTTTAGTTTAAAGGGAAACTTACTGATGCATCAACCACTGAACATACAGGTGTTACGCCGAGCGCTCCGGGTCCCCGCTCCTCCCCGGAGCGCTCGCTTCACTCTCTCCGCTGCAGCGCTCCGGTCACGTCCTCTGACCCGGGGCGCTGCGATCCCGCTGCCAGCCGGGATGCGATTCGCGATGCGGGTAGCGCCCGCTCGCGATGCGCACCCCGGCTCCCCTACCTGACTCGCTCCCCGTCTGTTCTGTCCCGGCGCGCGCGGCCCCGCTCCCTAGGGCGCGCGCGCGCCGGGTCTCTGCGATTTAAAGGGCCACTGCGCCGCTGATTGGCGCAGTGGTTCCAATTAGGGTAATCACCTGTGCACTTCCCTATATTACCTCACTTCCCTTGCACTCCCTTGCCGGATCTTGTTGCCTTAGTGCCAGTGAAAGCGTTCCTTGTGTGTTCCTTGCCTGTGTTTCCAGACCTTCTGCCGTTGCCCCTGACTACGATCCTTGCTGCCTGCCCCGACCTTCTGCTACGTCCGACCTTGCTTCTGCCTACTCCCTTGTACCGCGCCTATCTTCAGCAGCCAGAGAGGTGAGCCGTTGCTAGTGGATACGACCTGGTCACTACCGCCGCAGCAAGACCATCCCGCTTTGCGGCGGGCTCTGGTGAAAACCAGTAGTGGCTTAGAACCGGTCCACTAGCACGGTCCACGCCAATCCCTCTCTGGCACAGAGGATCCACTACCTGCCAGCCGGCATCGTGACAGTAGATCCGGCCATGGATCCCGCTGAAGTTCCTCTGCCAGTTGTCGCTGACCTCACCACGGTGGTCGCCCAGCAGTCACAACAGATAGCGCAACAAGGCCAACAGCTGTCTCAACTGACCGTTATGCTACAACAGTTACTACCACAGCTTCAGCAGTCATCTCCTCCGCCAGCTCCTGCACCTCCTCCGCAGCGAGTGGCCGCTCCTGGGATACGCTTATCCTTGCCGGATAAATTTGATGGGGACTCTAAGTTTTGCCGTGGCTTTCTTTCCCAATGTTCCCTGCATCTGGAGATGATGTCGGACCTGTTTCCCACTGAAAGGTCTAAGGTGGCTTTCGTAGTCAGTCTTCTGTCCGGAAAAGCCCTGTCATGGGCCACACCGCTCTGGGACCGCAATGACCCCGTCACTGCCTCTGTACACTCCTTCTTCTCGGAAATCCGAAGTGTCTTTGAGGAACCTGCCCGAGCCTCTTCTGCTGAGACTGCCCTGTTGAACCTGGTCCAGGGTAATTCTTCCGTTGGCGAGTATGCCGTACAATTCCGTACACTTGCTTCAGAATTGTCCTGGAATAATGAGGCCCTCTGCGCGACCTTCAAAAAAGGCCTATCCAGCAACATTAAAGATGTTCTGGCCGCACGAGAAATCCCTGCTAATCTACATGAACTCATTCACCTAGCCACTCGCATTGACATGCGTTTTTCTGAAAGGCGCCAGGAACTCCGCCAAGATATGGACTCTGTTCGCACGAGGCGTTTCGTCTCCTCGGCTCCTCTCTCCTCTGGTCCCCTGCAATCTGTTCCTGTGCCTCCCGCCGTGGAGGCTATGCAGGTCGACCGGTCTCGCCTGACACCTCAAGAGAGGACACGACGCCGTATGGAGAACCTCTGCCTGTACTGTGCTAGTACCGAACACTTCCTGAGGGATTGTCCTATCCGTCCTCCCCGCCTGGAAAGACGTACGCTGACTCCGCACAATGGTGAGACAGTCCTTGATGTCTACTCTGCTTCTCCACGTCTTACTGTGCCTGTGCGGATGTCTGCCTCTGCCTTCTCCTTCCCTGCTGTGGCCTTCTTGGACTCTGGATCTGCAGGAAATTTTATTTTGGCCTCTCTCGTCAACAGGTTCAACATCCCGGTGACCAGTCTCGCCAGACCCCTCTACATCAATTGTGTAAATAATGAAAGATTGGACTGTACCATACGTTTCCGCACGGAACCCCTTCTTATGAGCATCGGATCTCATCATGAGAGGATTGAACTTTTGGTCCTCCCCAATTGCACCTCGGAAATTCTCCTTGGACTTCCCTGGCTTCAACTTCATTCCCCTACCCTGGATTGGTCCTCTGGGGAGATCAAGAGTTGGGGGTCCTCTTGTTCCAAGAACTGTCTAAAACCGGTTCCCAGTAACCCTTGCCGTAACTCTGTGGTTCCTCCAGTAACCGGTCTCCCTAAGGCCTATATGGACTTCGCGGATGTTTTCTGCAAAAAACAAGCTGAGACACTACCTCCTCACAGGCCTTATGATTGCCCTATCAACCTCCTCCCGGGCACTACTCCACCCCGGGGCAGAATTTATCCTCTCTCTGCCCCAGAGACTCTTGCCATGTCCGAATACGTCCAGGAGAATCTAAAGAAGGGCTTTATCCGTAAATCCTCCTCTCCTGCCGGAGCCGGATTTTTCTTTGTGTCCAAAAAAGATGGCTCCCTACGTCCTTGCATTGACTACCGCGGTCTTAATAAAATCACGGTTAAGAACCGCTACCCCTTACCCCTCATCTCTGAACTCTTTGATCGCCTCCAAGGTGCCCACATCTTCACTAAATTGGACTTAAGAGGCGCCTATAACCTCATCCGCATCAGAGAGGGGGACGAGTGGAAAACGGCATTTAACACCAGAGATGGACACTTTGAGTATCTGGTCATGCCCTTTGGACTGTGCAACGCCCCTGCCGTCTTCCAAGACTTTGTCAATGAAATTTTTCGTGATCTGTTATACTCCTGTGTTGTTGTATATCTGGACGATATCCTAATTTTTTCTGCCAATCTAGAAGAACACCGCCAGCATGTCCGTATGGTTCTTCAGAGACTTCGTGACAACCAACTCTATGCCAAAATTGAGAAATGTCTGTTTGAATGCCAATCTCTTCCTTTTCTAGGATATTTGGTCTCTGGCCAGGGACTACAGATGGATCCAGACAAACTCTCTGCCGTCTTAGATTGGCCACGCCCCTCCGGACTCCGTGCTATCCAACGCTTTTTGGGGTTCGCCAATTATTACAGGCAATTTATTCCACATTTTTCTACCATTGTGGCTCCTATCGTGGCTTTAACCAAAAAAAGTGCTGATCCCAAGTCCTGGCCTCCTCAAGCAGAAGACGCCTTTAAACGACTCAAGTCTGCCTTTTCTTCGGCTCCCGTCCTCTCCAGACCTGACCCTTCCAAACCCTTCCTATTGGAGGTTGATGCCTCCTCAGTGGGAGCTGGAGCTGTTCTTCTACAAAAAAATTCTTCCGGGCATGCTGTCACTTGTGGTTTTTTCTCTAGGACCTTCTCTCCAGCGGAGAGGAACTACTCCATCGGGGATCGAGAGCTTCTAGCCATTAAATTAGCACTTGAGGAATGGAGGCATCTGCTGGAGGGATCAAGTTCTCCTGTTATTATCTACACCGACCACAAGAACCTCTCCTACCTCCAGTCTGCCCAACGGCTGAATCCTCGCCAGGCCCGGTGGTCTCTGTTCTTTGCCCGATTTAATTTTGAGATTCACTTTCGTCCTGCCGATAAGAACATTAGGGCCGATGCTCTCTCTCGTTCCTCGGATGCCTCAGAAGTTGATCTCCCTCCGCAACACATCATTCCACCTGACTGCCTGATCTCCACTTCTCCTGCCTCCATCAGGCAGACTCCTCCAGGGAAGACCTTTGTTTCTCCACGCCAACGCCTCGGAATCCTCAAATGGGGTCACTCCTCCCATCTCGCAGGTCATGCGGGCATCAAGAAATCTGTGCAACTCATCTCCCGCTTCTATTGGTGGCCGACTCTGGAGACGGATGTTGGGGACTTTGTGCGAGCCTGCACTATCTGTGCCCGGGATAAGACTCCTCGCCAGAAGCCCGCTGGTTTTCTTCATCCTCTGCCTGTCCCCGAACAGCCTTGGTCTCTGATTGGTATGGATTTTATTACTGATTTACCCCCTTCCCGTGGCAACACTGTTATTTGGGTGGTCGTTGATCGATTCTCCAAAATGGCACATTTCATCCCTCTTCCTGGTCTTCCTTCTGCGCCTCAGTTGGCTAAACAATTTTTTGTACACATTTTTCGTCTTCACGGGTTGCCTACGCAGATTGTCTCGGATAGAGGTGTCCAATTCGTGTCTAAATTCTGGAGGGCTCTCTGTAAACAACTCAAGATTAAATTAAATTTTTCCTCTGCATATCATCCCCAGTCCAATGGACAAGTAGAAAGAATTAACCAGATCTTGGGTGATTATTTGCGACATTTTGTTTCCTCCCGCCAGGATGACTGGGCAGATCTCCTTCCATGGGCCGAATTCTCGTATAACTTCAGGGTCTCTGAATCTTCCTCCAAATCCCCATTTTTCGTGGTGTACGGCCGTCACCCTCTTCCCCCCCTCCCTACCCCCTTGCCCTCTGGTCTGCCCGCTGTGGATGAAATTTCTCGTGACCTTTCCATTATATGGAGAGAGACCCAAAATTCTCTCTTACAGGCTTCTTCACGCATGAAGAGGTTCGCGGATAAGAAAAGAAGAGCTCCCCCCGTTTTTTCCCCTGGAGACAAGGTATGGCTCTCCGCTAAATATGTCCGCTTCCGTGTCCCTAGCTACAAGTTGGGACCACGCTATCTTGGTCCTTTCAAAATTTTGTGTCAAATTAATCCTGTCTCTTATAAACTTCTTCTTCCTCCTTCTCTTCGTATCCCTAATGCCTTTCACGTCTCTCTTCTCAAACCACTCATCCTCAACCGTTTTTCTCCCAAATCTGTTCCTCCCACTCCTGTTTCCGGCTCCTCGGACGTCTTCTCGGTCAAGGAAATTTTGGCTGCCAAAAAGGTCAGAGGGAAAAATTTTTTTTTAGTAGACTGGGAGGGTTGTGGTCCTGAAGAGAGATCCTGGGAACCTGAGGACAACATCCTTGACAAAAGTCTGCTCCTCAGGTTCTCAGGCTCCAAGAAGAGGGGGAGACCCAAGGGGGGGGGGTACTGTTACGCCGAGCGCTCCGGGTCCCCGCTCCTCCCCGGAGCGCTCGCTTCACTCTCTCCGCTGCAGCGCTCCGGTCACGTCCTCTGACCCGGGGCGCTGCGATCCCGCTGCCAGCCGGGATGCGATTCGCGATGCGGGTAGCGCCCGCTCGCGATGCGCACCCCGGCTCCCCTACCTGACTCGCTCCCCGTCTGTTCTGTCCCGGCGCGCGCGGCCCTGCTCCCTAGGGCGCGCGCGCGCCGGGTCTCTGCGATTTAAAGGGCCACTGCGCCGCTGATTGGCGCAGTGGTTCCAATTAGGGTAATCACCTGTGCACTTCCCTATATTACCTCACTTCCCTTGCACTCCCTTGCCGGATCTTGTTGCCTTAGTGCCAGTGAAAGCGTTCCTTGTGTGTTCCTTGCCTGTGTTTCCAGACCTTCTGCCGTTGCCCCTGACTACGATCCTTGCTGCCTGCCCCGACCTTCTGCTACGTCCGACCTTGCTTCTGCCTACTCCCTTGTACCGCGCCTATCTTCAGCAGCCAGAGAGGTGAGCCGTTGCTAGTGGATACGACCTGGTCACTACCGCCGCAGCAAGACCATCCCGCTTTGCGGCGGGCTCTGGTGAAAACCAGTAGTGGCTTAGAACCGGTCCACTAGCACGGTCCACGCCAATCCCTCTCTGGCACAGAGGATCCACTACCTGCCAGCCGGCATCGTGACAACAGGTGGTTAGTGTGAGTAAAACAATGTATTTCTCATCCCAATCCACACAGCCATTCCCGAGATATAGCATAAACTTGCAATATGCAAATAACTCTTTACTGCACTGGAGGTGGATCTGCCACTGTGACACCCTCCCCTGCTTATTAAGGAGAAGGAGATGAATATTGATGAGCCGGCGGTACGGACGGGACCCAGGGGATAGAGTCAGGGGTGCAGATAGTCGTTAAACTGTGAACTCCAGTAAAGACATTTGTATATTGCAGAATTGTCAGGAACGGCTGAAAATATTGTAGTAAGGAATACATCATTTTATTCAGGATTACCCACACTAACACCTGTATATTCAAGTTTGTGAAGTTCATCTATCTGTCAGTTTTTCTTTAAAGGAAAATGGTCACCTGTTCACCCAAACTAAACCCAATATACCGGATTATGGTGCCGGTGAATAGAAGACTGATGCAGGGTCTCTGACTCATATGCGTACCTGTAGTCTGGCGCATCTTTTTTCATCAATGAATTGCGCGCTGGAGGCGAGCCTGCAGCTGGATTGGAATATTCATGGTTGCTGGTCATATGAGCACTTGTGCTTACTGTCCTTGCTATAATAGAAATCCATCCACCAAACACTTGGCCTCTGACATGACAGGTGCACATTAAGTTCATTTCATAAAAGTTAGTTTATTAGTGTCTCCACGAAGTGTTATGGTACAGCCACATGTAGCAGATATGCTGCAGATGTTCAGCAAATTTCCTTCATAATAATGGTCTATGTGACATTTATGCAGAAAATCTGCAAAAACATACAAGCAATTTAGTGCAGATTTCCTGCTCCTGACATCACTAAAAACATTTTGCAAATTTTTTTCCCTGCAGAAAATCTGCAGCATTTCTGCTACATGTGCACCTACCCATATATATATATATATATATATATATATATATATATATATATACACACATATATATATATATATATGTGTGTGTGTAGATACAAAGATACAAAGAAAAAAAAAGTTCCATGAATAAAGATTATAATAGAATTGCTCCATTCATTAACAGTATATCCCACTTGCATCGTAATAGTTCCATGTTGAAGGGATTTTTCATGAGGCAATTAGGTCATTGTAGGATTTACACTCTTACATTTTAGGAACACTTATGAAGCAGATCAGCTTTAATATTTTCTAAATATTTGATACTTTTCTGGATAAAACGGATTAACAGTATTCTAAGTGAGCAAGAACACCAACCTGCATAGCATTCATGAGAGTGTTGGTCTAGATTTGCTATGGATTTGTGACATACTCCTTGTTTGATCATTAGGAATGTGTAGACAATTAAAAAATTTTCTTTGTCTTCTAAAAGCCGTAACCCCCCCAGGGACTGCTATTAGCCTGTAATTCTTTTTTCTTGCAGTTTTTGGGGGAGATTTCTCAAAACCTGAGCCGAAGATTGAGTCAAATCCAGGATTAGGTCCTAAAAAAGAAAAGTATAAAAGACAAAATAAAATGTCTCTTCTCTTGTGTGATTCCAACTTTCTAATATTTAGAGAATGGAAATCCAACAATAAATCAAAATATAGACATAGTCAATCACAATGATGTGTACTGTGTAAATAAAAGGTGATCATCCCTCCCTGCTTCCAGCTTGTGGTCCAAAGAAGGCGAATATGCAAAAATTCCGAAATGTCGGCACTTCCAGAGGACACTGATCCCTCCCTTCTTTTAGCTTGTGGGCCAATGAGACGGATGCAAATACAGTTGTCAGAGGTTAGCAACAACCCTAGTAACCAATAGGAAAGTATGGTAGCTAGTTGAAAGATATAATCGCGCATGCGCATTTTGCGAATTTCTTTACGAATTTCGCATGGAAAAAAAGTGAACGAATATGCGAAATTCGCGAATACAGGATGAATATCCATCCAAATATTTGTGAAATATCGCGAATTTGAATATGTCCTATGCCGCTAATCACTAGTGGCGTTTAGGGTTTAGTATTATTTTTGTCATATTACCTATGGTTATCCAGCAGAATATATTTACTTTTAAGGGTGTGTTCCCAGCTGGCGTATACGCAGTGTATTTCATGCTGTGTAAAATTTGCGGTAGCAGCAGGAAATACGCTGCGTATTCCTCGCTCTCTATACACATAGGGCTTTCTGGCGGCAGCCCTATGTGTGCAGTGAGTTTTGGAGGCGGAGCCGAGCGTCAAGCCGGCACACGGCCCCGCCTCCAAAACTCACTACACACATAGGGCTGCCGCCGGAAACCCCTGTGTGGATAATGAGAGAGGAATATGCAGCATATTTCCCGCTGCTGCAGCAAATTTTGTATATGCCAGGTGGGAACGCATCCTAAAAGTGAAGGGGTTCCCACTGGATAACCCCTTTACAATGTGTTTACTCATATAAGTTTTTGTTGAAATTCATATATTTCCATTTTTACAATAATTGCCCAGTGTAAGATGTCATGCCATATTATGGCTCTGTATAAGCTCCATGTTATACAGAGATGTCAGACAGCATTCTTAGGCTGGGTTCACACTGTGGAATCTCTAGACAGAATTTCTGCCCGCGATCAAGCCGGCGGCAATAGGACCGCGCTGACTGCAGTGCTGTCCCCATAGATGTCAATGCCTTTCTGAGCAGATCTCCCAAAAGAACCACACAGAAATGCCCTAGTACCGCCGGCTCGATCTCCGACAGAAATTCTGCCTGCAGATTCCGCAGTGTAAACCCTTAGAGTTTAGCCTTAGGGTCTGCTCACATGGCGGAACTTCCGCTTGCGGAATTCCGCCTCAAATTAAAGCCCATAGACTTCTATGGGATTCCGCACTCCCATTCACACTTCTGAATTTCCGCTTGCGGAAATTCAGAAGTGTGAATGGGAATGCGGAATCCCATAGAAGTCTACGGGCTTTAAGTTGAAGCGGAATTCTGCAAGAGGAAATTCCACCGTGTGAATAGACCCTTAGAGCTGAGTAAGTAATATTTTTCCTGCGACTTCATATGGAGTCAAATTAAGGTTTTTTATGATTCATATAGGAATCGGGAGAAAGGAATTGTAGCATTTTCTACTCCACATTCTCCTCCAGATTAGGGTGTCCTATATAGATACCATATAGTGGCACACAGCATTGTCTAAGAGTTTGTAGCACAGAGCAGCTGGGTTCGCTGTGCCGTCATGCAATCGTTTGACAGCCTTTTCAATCAGACAGCCTTTTCTAACAATTGAAAAAGGGGGAATTTACCCCCTAAACACGTCTTGTTTTGCCTGATCCAGCAGCGCCATCGCCAGCCTTTTTCTTCAGTTTTACTCCTGTCATACAATCTTAAAAGCTCAAAACAATCTGGATTAAACAATTCATATATATATAATTACCTTTCTGAAGTTGCTAAACAAAAATTATCACCATTTGATGTTTTCTGTCCCTATAAGTATATAGGAACCACAATCAAATTTGCCATTAAAAATTGGGATGTGTATGTAAAATCATTACAATGATGGATAGGTCCAGTGTTTACCGATGGCTTAAAAACATTCTTGTCTATGGATTTTTTTTTTAACCTATTTGTGAAGCTTTTACAGACTTCTGGTGATATGTTATTGACAGTCCTCTGTAGAATGTGAGGAATTCAAATAATGAACCTGCTACAAAGTTGCTGACTCCTAAAAAATGCAGCTCAAGTTGAGTCATTTTCTTACATACAATGGTGAGGAATGGCAGGTATGTAGAGAGATGGGACCCGGTGAAGGGTGCGTTCCTTGTTGTCACAGTACACTGACTATCTAAAGGTAACAGTACACGCTATACCAGTAGAGGGGAACCACATATTTGAAAGCCATTAGACAGACATTGAATATAATATAGGCATTACGCCTATAGAACACCCCTCTTGTTATAAACTGTTGTAAAATTCAAGTGTTAACAGCTGTGACGACTTTGGACACCTTTGCATCATTCTTGTATTCATCTGGATATATGGGGGAACATTTTTGTAATTTTTTGTTGTTGACAATATTGCGCCACTTGGCACCTGTGCACATGGACAGTAAGCTGCTCTTTGCTGGTTGCACACATTAGATAGCTGGCAGGCTAAAGTTTTCCAGCCAACAGGTGATCATAAACATGTAGATTTACAGCACAGGAAAGGGGAAGCATCTCCCACACCCCTGTGGTGTCATTTATTGCCATATAGAGGGATAACACCAAAACAGATGAATGTCTGCCCAGACCAATCCTTCAGAAATTCCAGGACTGTCTGGCCATTCCAATAGACAAATAGCTATTGGCAGATCCTACCAAGATTAGCTCAATAATAGAAATGGAGGAATGTCTATGGTCTCCATATAACTGGCCACAAGAGCTTTCAGATAAACGTCGATCAAACGTGGAAACTTAACTAGGATTCATGAATGGGGAACATGCTGTTTGGGGCCTCCAATATCAGCTATTAAAGAAAAGTGTGTTAGGGCACTTACAATTCTAGTAGGAGACATTTCTGGCAGGAGTTCATCCACTGCAAAGGTGCCTGGAAGCAGCTCATAGTCATCTCCCGATTAAAATAATACAGACTTGGCATACATGTTTTGTTGGGGTCAGAAAAAACAACTGTCAACCGAATGAGCATTCAGCTGCCCGCCGTCTTGTGTACGACCAGCTGATGGTGGCTGCTAAAATACGATATTTGCCAAAAATACCAGGCAACTTTGGTTGGAACTTAAAAAAAATCTAATGTTTGCTCTTAGACTTTTTAAGCTGAGCATACACTTCAGACTGCTGATAGCCGAACTTTGGTTTAGCTGACAGCTATTCCTCTTGATTTCACCATAAGTTTGCATTCTTGGCTTTGCAGAGCGTCCATGTTTATTTCAACACTGAGGGAAAAAAGAGGGCATGTTGAAATGAAATAGTTTGGGAAACCTCCAAACACATTGGATAACACCTACTTTAGATATTTGTTAACAGATTCCAACAATTTTGGGATTCGAGTGATATAAGGAGTAGCAGCTGCCATACACCTCTGTGTTACCTATCTCCTGGATTATCCAAGAATTGCTCAACCTTAAAGTCTAGCTGTCAACTGTCTAATATGTATGGCTAGCTATAGACAATAGAATGTTGGTAGATTGTTTGCTTAAAGGAGTACTGCAGCGCTGCTTTTCTTCATCCTATTGTGCCAAGGCTGCAAAAAAAAGCCCTTAACTCTCCTTTCTCCATTCTCCATTCTCCCATTGTAATGCTGTCAGTCTTCCTTTTTCTCCAGTCTGATCTTCTTCCTTCTTCCGTCTTCTGAACTGGTGCTAGAAAGTTAAACAGATTTGTATATTACTTCTATGTAAAAATCTTAATCCTTCCAGTACTTATCAGCTGCTGTATGTTCCAGAGGGAGTTGTGTAGTTCTTTCCAGTCTGACCACAGTGCTCTCTGCTGAGACCTCTGTCCATGTCAGAAACTTGGGAAAGGCTCTTTGCACAAAAGAATAACATTATTTTTCTATGTTATGTAAGCACAGACAGATATATGAAAGGTACCATTTATATTTGTGTCCTTTTCAGCTATCTAACATTAATTCGGGGCGACTAGGAGTAGGAATTATGCTGCAGACAAACAAATTACTAAAAATATAATTTATAAGTAAATGTATAAGTAGAAGCACAAAGATGGATTTATTATGCCCTCCCTTACTGCACATATGCTTCTTGTTGTCACAGCTGTGGTTGCTTTTTCTTATGGTGCCACAGGTGCCTCTTGTAACCCTACTAGCACCTGTAACACTGGGTATCATAAATGTAAATAGGATCACTTCTAGACATTCATCACATTCATACATGTAGCCCACCATAGTGGTCTGGTGGACTGTGTGCTCACATTACAAAATAAGCACCAACAAAAATCGAATTCCCTTTATGGAGACCGTTAATTCTGTGCAGTGTACACCCTCTGTGCGACAGGTCTGTAGAAGCTCAATGATAGACCTGTTGTCACGCACCTGGATGCAGGCTGTCACTAAGCTGGAAGTGGATCCTCCACCTGTGTGGCAGATGATTCGGATCGTATCGGGGAGCGGAGTCTAGGGTGCCGCTGGTCTTCACCGCCACAAGGCAGGATGGGCTTGCTGCGGCAGGCGACACCCAGGTCGCTACCCCCGACACGGCTCGACCACACAGGTAACTGGGCAAGGCGAGGTACAGAAGGGTGAGGCTGTAGCGTAGTCAAATGTAGCAGAAGGTCAAGGCAGGCGGCACAGGTTCGTAATCAAAAAACTTAGCAGGAAGGTCTGGATACACGGGAATGGCAAAACAGGCAATGGGAACACTTTCTCTCAGGCAAATGGCACTGAAGATCCGGCAGAGAAGTGAGGGAGGTGCAGGGACTTTAGAGAATAGTGTCAGGTGTGAGTGATAATTATGGGCACTGGCCATTAAAATTTTAAAGCTCCGGCGCGCTCGCCCTACAGGACGGGGAAACGCGCACCGGGGCTGAAGCACAGTGGCAGACGAGTCAGAGGAAGCAGGTAAGTGAGATGCAGGCACATCCCGCGATGCGAATCCTGGCCCTGCCGGGAGCAGGGACAATGGGCTCACAGCCAACATGTGCGGCCAGAGCGCAAATTGTAACACCTGTATTCAGATGAGCTTTGTTTGATATCTTTGTTATTGTTCAGCTTCATGTTTTTTGCACAGATATTTTAGATTTGATTATATGAAGATATTGCAAACTGGGCATAATCATTCCCTTTGTCAATAAGTTGTGACTCTGTGAGCACTGATTGGACAGTATCATCCTGTACACGGACACCCCTATTGACAAGGGGATTGATACCATCCAAATGTCATTTCTGCCTTCCCAGAAGTAATGACTAAGGAAAGATAAAACACAGAGTTCTATGAAAGCATGATCAAGAAATGGTATTTCATAGGCAATGCAAGTATTTACTAAAACATGCCAAACCAGGAAAGTCTTATTTAAAAAAAAGTATTTTTTAGCCTTATTAACCCCTTAAGGAAACCGCTCATTTTGGCCTTAAAGACACAACAAATTTTCATTTTTGCGTTGTCGTTTATCCCTTTTTGCCCTTAAAAGTGTACCCGTCAGATCCAACAAAAACATTTTTTTTTAACCTCTTAAGGACCAAGGATGTTCTGGAACGCCCCCGCACCCTGGGCTTTAAGGACCAAGGACGTTCCAGAACACCCTGGTGTTTCTCCGATCTCTGCTGCGCGCCGGGCAGAGATCGGAACGGCATTCCTGCTGAAATCCTTCAGCAGGCATGCCGTGCAAATGCCGAGGGGGGTCCCGGGACCCCCCCATGTCGGCGATCGCAGAAAATTGCATGTCAATTCAGACATGCGATTTTCTCCTATTCCGGGCTGATCGGGTCTCTGGTGACCCAATCACGCAGAAAATTGTGATGATCTGACCTGTCAGTGACAGCCCAGATCATCCTGAAGGGTAGGAGTGAAGTCGCAATGCTGACTTGATTCTGACCAATGGCAGGGCAGTGGGTTGCCATGGCCACCCCTGGATGTCGAGGGGATCGTGGGAAGAAGATGGAGGTCAGTACCTGCAGGAGAAGATGCCTGGAGACCCCGATCGTTGCTGGAGACTGCTGTATCCTGGGTCAGGTAGGGAAACTACTGTGGGGTAGGGGGGAATTGAAAGTGAAAGTAAAGTGATCTTTACTGTGGCAACCACTAGGAAGGCCAAACTGCAACTCCCACTGTTTGGAGACCACTGTTAATGGGGTGCCCAAACGGTAGCCCTTCAGATGTTGCCAAACTACAACTCTCAGCATGCCTAGACTGCCCAGGCATGCTGGGAGTTGTAGTTCTGTAACATCTGTCCCTTCAGATTTAGCAATTTTCATGACATTTTTGAAAATTGCTGCTTTACTTCGAAGCCCTCAAATTTTTTCAAAAAGCAAAAATATGTCCATTTTATGATGCCAACATAAAGTGGACATATTGTATTTGTGAATAAAAATAAAATTTATTGGGAATATCCATTTTCCTTACAAGCAGAGAGCTTTAAAGTTAGAAAAATGCTAAATTTTAAAAATTTTCATGAAATTTTGTGATTTTTTCCCCAAAAAAGGATGCAAGTAACGCTGAAAATTTACCACCAAAATAAAGTAGAATATGTCACGAAAAAACTATCTCAGAATCAGAATGATAACTAAAAGCATCCCAGAGTTATTACTGTTTAAAGTGGTCAGATGTTAAAAAAACGCTCTGGTCCTAAGGTGTAAAATGGCCTGGTCCTTAAGGGGTTAATGTATAACTTAGTACCTAATCCCGACCATGTACATAATTTTTATGTGTCTAGCACCTCTATTTATTTTTTTATTACACTTTCAATTTAGCTCACTATTCTGATTTCCTCTCAAAGGGAGGGGCGTGGCCTCACTGTGCAGGTCTCCGCCCCCTCCCTCAGTATGCTGTCTGCTTACATCTCCCCTAGCATTAGAAAAACTACAACTCCCAGCTTGTCCTCACTGACAGTAGCCGGACACAAGCTGACAGTGGGAGGATTTTTCCTCCAGCTGTGAGCCCTGCGCTCACAGCTGTCAATCAAGGAAGTGTGTCCACGACATAGGTGATGACGCATGGACACAGCAGGACTAGTATGTGTCCAAGCAGGCAGGGGGACAGTTGTTTGACTGTCTTTTTCAGTATGAAATAATGAAAATTTTCTAATGAAAGCAATTGCAAAACCTATTGGTTATACATGCTTTACAACATATCAAAAGTTTTGTATCTGGCAGTGCCCATTTAAGAGCCAAAACTCTTTCATTTTTTACATACCCATATGAGGGCTTGTTTTTAGCGCAACAAATTTTACATTGTAATTACACCTTTCCTTTTACCATTAAATATACAGAGAAATGAAAAAAATATTATTTGAAAGGGAATGTAAAATGTTTTGTTTTTACACAGCGCACTTTATGGTAAAAGTGACATGTTATATTTATTCTGTATTCATGTTTTTGCGTCATGATCTGTAGTTTTTATTTTTTCCATTTTTGTTTTGAATTTTTGATCACAAATTTTTTTTATGCTATATAAAATGACCGAAAGTCTGCATTTATGTTTTTACCATTCACCATATTAGATTATAAACTTTATATTTAAATTGTTCAGAAAATTCCACATTCCAGGGCATGATGTATGTTAAGGCCCACATAGCACGAATGTATAGATAGGGAAGTATTCCCTTATAGGGGTTTTATTATCTAAATGTATATAGTTAAACTTGAAGGGCACATTGAGTAAAATATTTTTGCTAAAACATTAATTTAGCAAACTTGCCTCCTTCTGATACTCCGGGTCTTTTTCTCCCCTTATTGATAGTTTGTTGCCTAGGTTACTAAACACCACTTCACTCTGGAAGTGGTGGTCGGGCTGGTATATATATATATATATATATATATATATATATATATATATATATGGCATGGCATGGCATGGCAAGAGAAGGAGACAAGTTTTCTGAACAAATGTTTTTGTAATGATATTTAACTTGACGTGCTCTACAAGTTTAACTATGTGAATTGAAATGGGTATACCCCTTTAATTGAATGCTTTAACATATTGCCAGGATATGCTATATCATTCTCTATGACCATTTTAATAGGTAGGGGTCCAGCCTCGGAGATCCCTACCTAACCTGAGAATCAAGAGTCCAAAGCACTATTCCACTGCTGTATAACAGTTCACTACATCAAGGGTAATCTGGGGGCCACTGTTTAAGGAATGGTAGCAAAACCTAATTCATATTGGGATCTCAAATGCCAGACCCCCATGAATGTTTCAGCTTAGCAAGAAGATATTAGTTTCTTTGAAAGGAAAATCAATTTAAATAAAAAAAAAAAATATTGATAATCTAGAGAAAAATGCTAGGCATGTCCATTATATTTTAATAGCCATTGTACCAGATACATATCAGAAGATACCATAGACACACATATTATCAGGACAGACATTTGGCACCAGTCCTATCTGCTGAGTTAAAGAGAACTCCAGTATTTTTTTTTTATCCCTTATGCTCTGCCAGCAGGATTGAAAATTAACTTTCCTTCCACCGCTCCCCCCAGTGCTGCCTATATCGCCATTCTATCCTCCGGCCTCGGTCCTCTTTCAGATTTTAGTGCCCGACACTTAACACTGCTGCTCAGCTAATCGATGGCAGTAGCGACTGCTTTCGTAGATGATAGGCTGAGCTCTGTGTCATGGAACTGGCCCAGACACCAGGACGGAAGCTGGGCTCGTACCCATTGCATTACACTGCTGCACAGCCTATCATCGACCGAGGCGGGACATCGCTGCAGCTGGCGATTAGTTGAGCAACAGTGTTACATACCAAGCACCAAAAGCTGGAAGAAGACCGGGGCCGTAGGATAGGTCAGCAATATCGGCAGCACCAGGGAAGCAGCAGGTGGTAAGTTAATGTTTATTATTATTATTGTGATTATAATTTTTTCATTTCATTTGTGTACCTCACTATGGCGGCAGCCATATTGTCTGAGCTTCTGCTTCTCCTCTGTTAATTGAATGTGGTGATATGTCTTACAGCAACTATATGGACATAGGAAACAATAGTCTGGAGATAACATCTATGGGAGACTTTTCTAGGTATGCTGTGTCACCTGAGTTCATTGGGCAGGGTAAAAGGGAAGTTATGACCATCACCTTTTAAAAAATCTGTAACAATAAGGAGGACACTGCTGAAAAGTTTTCTTTACAGACTAGGAATTGTTAGGCTTAGTGGCCAAAATGTAAACTGCAAGATTTCAGGATTATGATTATTATTATTATAATTTTTAACATAGATAGTAAATTGAAAAATGTAAAAACATCACAAACAATTCTTTCAAAATATGTTTAACAAGAAAACAATAGGTCATTTTCTGATGACACATTTCTTTTAAAACCAGCAAATTTCCTCTAGTTCTTTACAAAGTTTCCAGCACTCTCAACATTACATACCATATTGCTCCTTGATATGTGACACTCTGCCTACATATCTGTTTGTAACATAGTGATAGTCTAGCACATAACTTAGATCTGTGATGTCATGAGGTGATGTTTTATCTGTGAAATGTAACACTGACAACATGTCTGTGATAAGTCATTCTGGGCTTCCACCAATCCATTGATGTCATTCTGTGAAATCTAGATCAATGTTGACACATTGCAGTCAAACTTTTGGATGTTCTGTGGAACAAAGAAAAGACAGGAGATATGGTCACAGAAAAGGGATAAGGGGGAAGGCTAATGATAAGTGCTGTCGGCTTGGTTTTCATAAAGAGAATGACAGCATTAGGAAGGAAGGAAGACAATAGTTCACTGCTTCCACACAACAGAGGTGTCATTGACATAAATTGGATTGTGAAAATTAAATTAACAATAAAGAAAGATCTTAGAAGCCTGGACTGTTAATCGGATCTATTGTCCTTCAAAACCAAAAGAATAAAAACTATTCATTAAGAAGTATTTTAATTTGGTGGTAAAATAGCTTCTATTTATAATGGAAAACATCAATATTGTCACGTATGGGCAGGGAACAGTGAAGCCCTAACTCACACACAGCCAACTTCCCTACCTATTGGCTATCCGTCCTAAGTGATAGATCGACAACCACAATGACAAACCCTCCCTGCTAAGTGCTAGGGCATTATTGTCAAAATAATAAAATACAAACACAGTAGGAGTCAGGAAACAGCTGGAAGCACACAAACAGAGATACACTAAGACACACCCAGAGAGTGGTGGTAAATGATTTGTACTCTGATTGGACCCCGGTTATTAGTGGTGTACCCCAAGGTTCAGTACTGGGCCCGCTGTTGTTTAATTTATTTGTCAATGATATAGAGGATGGCATTAACAGTTTTGTTTCTATCTTTGCAGATGACACCAAGCTTTGTAGCACAGTACAATCTATAGAGGATGTGCATAAGTTACAAGATAACTTGGATAGACTAAGTGTCTGGGCATCCACTTGGCAAATGAGGTTTAATGTGGATAAATGTAAATTTATGCATCTGGGTACTAATAACATGCATGCGTCGTATGTCTTAGGGGGGATTAAACTGGCAGACTCACTGGTAAAGAAGGATCTGGGTGTACTTGTAGATCAGACAACAGAATAGCATGCAATGTCAGGCTGCTGCTTCCAAAGCCAGCAGAATATTGTCATGTATCAAAAGAGGCATGGACTCAAGGGACAGGGACATAATACTCCCCCTTTATAAAGCATTGGTATGGCCTCACCTGGAATATGCTGTTCAGTTTTGGTCGCCTGTCCATAAAAGGGACACTGTGGAGCTGGAAAGGGAGCAGAGACGTGCGACTAAACTAATATGGGGCATGGAACATCTTAGCTATGAGGAGCGATTGAAGAAGTTACAATTGTTTAGTCTTGAGAAGAGACGTTTAAGGGGGGATATGATAAACGTATATAAGTATATAAATGGCCCATACAAAAAATGCTCCTAGCTTATATAGGCAGGTGATCAGGGATACAACTTCCTGATATGTAGCAGAGCTGAGAACCACACCCAGGCGACACAGGTGAGGTCAAAGCAGTTCCAGCCCAGCTAGAGTGTTCCGCCAGAGCCAGACGTTACAGATATCTTAAAGGGGAACTCCGGTGAAAATATTTTTTTTTAAATCAACTGGTGCAAGAAAGTTAACCCCTTAAGGACTGAGCCCTTTTTCACCTTAAGGACTCGGCCATTTTTTGCAAATCTGACCACTGTCACTTTAAACATTAATAACTCTGGAATGCTTTTAGTTATCATTCTGATTCCGAGATAGTTTTTTCGTGACATATTCTACTTTAACGTAGTGGTAACATTTTTTGGTAACTTGCACCCTTTCTTGGTGAAAAATCCCAAAATTTGATGAAAAATTAGAAAATTTAGCATTTTTCTAACTTTGAAGCTCTCTGCTTGTAAGGAAAATGGATATTCCAAATATTTTTTTTTTATTCACATAAACAATATGTCTACTTTATATTTGCATCATAAAATTGATGAGTTTTTACTTTTGGAAGACACCAGAGGGCTTCAAAGTTCCGCAGCAATTTTCCAATTTTTCACAAAATTTTGAAACTCGCTTTTTTTCAGGGACCAGTTCAGGTTTGAAGTGGATTTGAAGGGTCTTCATATTAGAAATACCCCATAAATGACCCCATTATAAAAACTGCACCTCCGAAAGTATTCAAAATGACATTCAGTAAGCGTTTTAACCCTTTACGGGTTTCACAGGAATAGCAGCAAAGTGAAGGAGAAAATTCACAATCTTAATTTTTTACACTCGCATGTTCTTGTAGACCCAATTTTTGAATTTTTGCAAGGGGTAAAAAGGAGAAAATTTTTACTTGTGTTTGAAACCCAATTTCTCTCGAGTAAGCACATACCTCATATGTCTATGTTAATTGTTCGGCGGGCGCAGAAGAGGGCTCAGAAGGGAAGGAGCGTCAAATGGTTTTTGGGGGGCATGTCACCTTTAGGAAGCCCCTATGGTGCCAGAACAGCAAAAAAAAACACATGGCATACCATTTTGGAAACTAGACCCCTCGGGGAACGTAACAAGGGGTAATGTGAACCTTAATACCCCACAGGTGATTCACGACTTTTGCATATGTAAAAAAAATATATATTTTTTTTACCTAAAATGCTTGGTTTCCCTAAAGTTTTACATTTTTAAAAAGGGTAATAGCAGAAAATACCCCCCAAAATTTGAAGCCCAATTTCTCCCGATTCAGAAAACACCCCATATGGGGGTGAAAAGTGCTCTGCTGGCGCACTACAGGTCTCAGAAGAGAAGGAGTCACATTTGGCTTTTTTGAAGGAAATTTTGCTC
Organism: Hyla sarda; assembly: GCF_029499605.1. Lineage (NCBI taxonomy): Eukaryota > Metazoa > Chordata > Amphibia > Anura > Hylidae > Hyla > Hyla sarda. The sequence continues at coordinate 114,277,692 of NC_079190.1, read as the reverse complement.
TGGGGGCATGCCGCATTTAGGAAGCCCCTATGGTGCCAGGACAGCAAAAAAAAAACCACATGGCATACCATTTTGGAAACTAGACCCCTCGGGGAACGTAACAAGGGGTAAAGTGAACCTTAATACCCTACAGGTGTTTCACGACTTTTGCATATGTAAAAAAAAATAAAAAAATTTACCTAAAATGCTTGGTTTCCCAAAAAATTTACATTTATACAAAGGGTTAAAGCAGAAAATACCCCCCAAAATTTGAAGCCAAATTTCTCCCGATTCAGAAAACACCCCATATGGGGGTGAAAAGTGCTCTGTTGGCGCACTACAGGTCTCAGAAGAGAAGGAGTCACATTTGGCTTTTTGAAAGCAAATTTTGCTCTGGGGGCATGCCGCATTTAGGAAGCCCCTATGGTGCCAGGACCGCAAAAAAACCCCACATGGCATACCATTTTGGAAACTAGAGCCCTCGGGGAATGTAACAAGGGGTTAAGTGAACCTTAATACCCTACAGGTATTTCACGACTTTTGCATATGTAAAAAAAAATAAAAAAATTTACCTAAAATGCTTGGTTTCCCAAAAAATTTACATTTATACAAAGGGTTAAAGCAGAAAATACCCCCCAAAATTTGAAGCCCAATTTCTCCCGAGTACGGCGATACCCCATATGTGACCCTTAACTGTTGCCTTGAAATACGACAGGGCTCCAAAGTGAGAGCGCCATGCGCATTTGAGGCCTAAATTAGGGATTGCATAGGGGTGGACATAGGGGTATTCTACGCCAGTGATTCCCAAACAGGGTGCCTCCAGCTGTTGCAAAACTCCCAGCATGCCTGGACAGTCAACGGCTGTCCGACAATACTGGGAGTTGTTGTTTTGCAACAGCTGGAGGCTCCGTTTTGGAAACCGTGGCGTACCAGACGTTTTTCATTTTTATTGGGGAGGGGAGGGGGGCTGTGTAGGGGTATGTGTATATGTAGTGTTTTTTACTTTTAATTTTATTTTTTGTGGTAGTGTAGTGTAGTGTTTTTAGGGTACAGTCGCACGGGCGGGGGTTCACAGTAGTTTCTCGCTGGCAGTTTGAGCTGTTGCAGAAAATTTGCTGCAGCTCAAACTTGCAGCCCGATACTTACTGTAATCCTCCGCCCATGTGAGTGTACCCTGTACATTCACATTGGGGGGGACATCCAGCTGTTGCAAAACTACAACTCCCAGCATGCGCTGAGAGACTGTACATGCTGAGAGTTTTAGTTTTGCAACAGCTGTAGGCACACTGGTTATGTATCACGGAGTTTGTGACCTCACTCAGTGTTTCAAAACCAGTGTGCCTCCAGCTGTTGCAAAACTACAACTCCCAGCATGTACGGTGCATGGTGTAAGGTGACTGCTGGGAGTTGTAGTTTGCAACAGCTGGAGGCACACCGGTCGTGAAACAATGAGTTAGGTAAAAAAAAATATAAGTTTCACAACCAGTGTGCCTTCAGCTGTTGCAAAACTACAACTCTCAGCAGTCACCGACAGCCAACGGGCATGCTGGGAGTTGTAGTTATGCAACCAGCAGATGCACCACTACAACTCCCAGCATGCACTTTAGCTGTTTGTGCAAGCTGGGAGTTGTAGTTATACAACAGCTGAAGGTACACTTTTCCATAGAAAAAATGTGCCTCCAGCTGTTGCAAAACCATAAGTCCCAGCATGCCCATAAGGGAATGCTGGGAGTTGTGGTGGTCTGCCTCCTGCTGTTGCATAACTACAGCTCCCAGCATGCCCTTTTTGCATGCTGGGAGCTGTTGCTAAGCAACAGCAGGAGGCTGTAACTCACCTCCTGCTGTTGCTTCATCACAGGACTGTCCCTCGCCGCGGCCATCGCTCCTGGGGCCCCGATCCCAACATGGACGCCGGGGATCGGGGTCCCCAGCACCCGGGGTCGTCTTCCCGCACCCGCTCACGCCCCCTCCGGAAGAGGGGCGGAGCGGGTGCGGGAGCGACACCCGCAGCAGGCGCCCTGATTGGTCGGCCGGTAATCCGGCCGACGAATCAGGGCGATCGTGAGGTGGCACCAGTGCCACCTCACCCCTGCAGGCTCTGGCTGTTCGGGGCCGTCAGAGACGGCCCCGAACAGCCAGTTATTCCGGGTCACCGGGTCACTGGAGACCCGATTGACCCGGAATCTCCGCAGATCGCTGGACTGAATTGTCCAGCGATCTGCGGCGATCGCCGACATGGGGGGGCATAATGACCCCCCTGGGCGATATGCCGGGATGCCTGCTGAAAGATTTCAGCAGGCATCCGGCTCCGGTCCCCAACCGGCTAGCGGTGGGGACCGGAATTCCCACGGGCGTATGGATACGCCCTGCGTCCTTAAGGACTCGGGATGCAGGGCGTATCCATACGCCCTGCGTCCTTAAGAGGTTAAACAGTTCTGTAAATTACTTCTATTAAACAATCTTATTCCTTCCAGTACTTATTAGCTGCTGTATAAAACAGCAAAATTTGTGAATTTCTTTTCTGTCTGACAACAATGCTCTTTGCCGACACCTCTGTCTATATCAGGAACTGTCCATAGCAGGAGAAGTTTTCTATGGGGATGGGATTCTAATCTGGACAGTTCCTGACTAGGGCAGAGGTGTCAGCAGAGAGCACTGTGGTCAGACAGAAAAGAAATTCACTAATTTCTCTGTGTTATACAGCTGCTAATAAGTACTGGATGGATTAAGATTTTTTTAATAGAAGTAATGTACAGATCTGTTTAACTTTCAGGCACTAGTTGATTTGAAAACATTTGTTTTCTACTTGTTGCCACCGGAGTTCCCCTTTAAGCTGCCCATGCACCTTATATTAAATTTGGCCAAACCAACCACCCCTGGTGTGTTTGACCAACTCCCTATGGTGTATGGAGACCTCCCAATTCTAATTATCTTTCAGTGGAGGGAAGGGTCAGGCGTGCTGGATTGACGCTGCTGGACCCTTTTGTTTGTCGAAAGATACGCCAGCGCCAGAGCAGTCTAGCTGCAGTGTACCCCACCCCTCCTCATGGAGAACACATGTCTCCTTTGTTATTGTCCGTTATGTGATAGAATTTGGGGACAATTCCATTAAATCTTTTGGCTCTTTTAGGAGTGCCACCTACTATTTACAGATATCAACTGAAGTCCTGCTGAAGAGGTACTACATGTAGATCTGGTGTCCAGCAATTCCTGTCATTCTAGTTTAACTAGAAATCTTAGAAGAAGGACCAAGTTGTGTTAAAAGAATTAAAGTTGGACAATTCAGTTATATAAGGTGGCCATACATTTTAAATTTAAGTAGCTTGAGGGTTGAACAAGAGTTGTACAAAGCATCGCCGGATGAACAATTATTTCACAGACAAAGCCAAACACAATCTAGTCCATACTGGGGTCATTGTTTTCCAAAATAGGCATACATGATCGATGACACCAGGCAAAGGTGATCGTTCATGGAAAAAAGGTGTTTCCTAAATGAAAGACCTTTCATCCAACTGTTGTCCACATATTTCAAGCAAAGCCGACTTCAGAAGATAAGAGTCTGCTATTGGTCAACTGAAAAAATAGTTTATTGTTAAATATCCCCTGACAAAAACAGATCCACCAAAATCAAATTGTCAACTTTCATTAAAATGTATTCTAATGTGTATGGGGGCCTTAACAGACTATATTAGCTGAAGGGGCTTTAGCTTAAAGGGGGACTTTGCCCCATTTATGTTCAGAACGCTGGCTTAGGGCATCCGCGGTCAGGACATCACGCCACATCCCCTCCATTCATGTCTACGGGAGGGGGCGTAGCGGCTGTGAGAGAATGCTGTGGTGTTGTGCGGGAGATCGTGGGGGGTCCAGCCCCTTTTGATAGGGGATAAGATGTCAAGGGGTAGAGTACCCTTTTAAGGTAGTCTGACAGAATAAAGTTGGCTATATGTGAAAGCATTTTGTTATCCTAGAAATGCTCCCCAAAAATGAACACCATGAAGCATACATTTTATTTCACATATATTTTAAAGGGCACAGGAGATTGGCATAGGCATAAACACAACTTTATGATACCATGTAAATGTTTGCATATAGGATACAAAATATTATTTCATTACCTGCTTTATAAATACATGTTAATGAAAATAAATGAAAAATTTAGCAACTTTGCAAACAATTTTTATTAAAAATATACTTGACATGTTCCTCACTTTTTGCCAGTATACCGTATATTTGTTTGGTCAGCCAGAATAAAAAAATAAAACAGATAGTAGGAAATATGAATGCAGGATCAGACAACTCAATATTGTTTGCAGTCTGATACCATAGAGATACATACAGTAGGTCTGCATAGGAGAGGAAAACATACAGTGGTAGGATACTTGCTAAAGACTATTTGCAAATTTGCTTCATTTTTTTTTAATTAAGGTTGGTTTCACACACGTTGGGGGACTGTGTGGACCAGGCTCGATGAGTGGGGCAGAAAGTAAGGGTGGCTTTAGTGAAAGGGGCACAGGATTATTGGGACACCTTATATAAAATAAAATAATATTGCCGCTGTTTTAGACCAAATGTATTTATTTATTAAAGGGTATATAAAAAGATATTAAAATAATGGACACTGTATATTAATATGGTATTTTGTTTGCTTACTATAATCCTTGTAGATCATAGGTAGGTAAGGTATCCTCTCTGTATTAATAAGATGCTATCTGTTAGTATTCACTATTATGTTTTATGCCCTATATATAGGCCCGTGATCAAATTAATACCTGTTGCCCCTTGTGAGTTCTTATATCCAAGGTCTGATATATTGGTTGTTTTACCTTTTATACTATGCTGCTGCTTCTCACATAAGAGCCGACTGCAAAAGACGGGAGCATGTAACGGAGCCACCTACCGTATGTATCCTATCCGATAGAAACCTTCTGTTTCCTTTGTCTGGGATAGCTGTATAGCGGTCCCATGTCTTATATAGCTCCCAGTCATCTACTCAGGTACCTTTCCTGCTTATTTCCCTGCATCCTCTCTTGTCTGTTTCTTTTTTGACAATTTTTTTTTCATTGTATTTCATTATCCATAATATGATGCTGCTTTATTTCCTTTGTGTTCCCTGTAAGAATCCAAACATTTCAAAGTCCATGTTAAGACATTTGTGCAATGTAGTTGCCCCCTCTCCAATGGGGCAATACTTTCTCTTTTGCGGAAAAATACAGTCCCCTTCAGTGTGGCTCTGTGTCTTTCCTTAAAATGCTTAGATAGGGGTGTGGTGAGGGTGTGATGCGGGCAGATGTTATTACCTTAGGGGCATATGGCATTAACCCCTTGTGTTCATGATGCCAGGCCGTGGTTTAACCTCTACACCACCCAAAGGTATGCCGCTGGATCCTGGGCTAGGCACAGGGCAAATAATGACTCCGACATCAAGTTACGGAACAATGGCAGGTGGACAGGTGTAATAGTCTTGACAGCTCAGTTAGTTCCAAGAAGGTGACCAGTGACTTCAGAGACTCTAGGGCTCGCTTGGACTTATACTGGATTTGGAAAATTTGCTGCAGGCCCACGCCGCCTGTATACAGACTGATCTTGACTGACTTGACTAGACTGACTTCCCCCCATATATAGCTTACCAGGTTTTGATGTTCACCTGTGGGGCACTGGATTAGTGGAAGCGTGGCTGCGTGGTAGGCCTTGTGCCTACTCTCTCAAGACTTGACTGTTCTGAATCTCAGCAAAGATTCTAGACTGAACTCTAGACTGACTAGCTAGCTGCTCCCAGGGTTTATATGGGGGAGACTCTGGAGGGGTCCCATAGATCAGCCTATTAGTCACATGATCACTGGTACCGTCCTTGGTTACAACACATGGCAACAGTATTTAAAGGCACATAAAAGTAAATATACTTTACAATAGATAATATTAGATATAATTAACCATTTACATTGCATAAAGTAAGGAGGTACTCAGGGGACACCGAAATAGTGTCCATCTGACAGGACAGCAAGGGTACAGGGGTGCAACTCCTGTACTGGGCCACCACAGGGGATGTCCCTCAAACTACCTTTTAATGTTGTATAAGTGTTCCCCTATTCTTTTGGAGAGTATCCTTTTGCTGCGTGCTATGTACATTTTGTCACATGGGCATTTTATCACATAAATAACTCCTCTCTATTTACAGTTTATATGTGTTTTTATTCTTTACTAGCTGAGTACCCGGTGTTGCCCGGTTTTTCTTTCCTAATCCTTGTTGGGGAGGAAAATCAACAAAGGAGGAAGCTTTTGACTTCATATCCCATCCCCATATATTGTTGTCATATCCCAACCCCATATCCCGTCCTCATACCACGACCTCCTATCCCGACCTCCTATCCCATCCTCCTATCCCGTCCTCCTATCCCATCCTCCTATCTCGACCTCCTATCCTGACCTCCTATCTCAACCTCCTATTCTGAGCTCCTATCCCGACCTCCTATCCCATTCTCCAATCTCGACCTCCTATCTCAAACTCCTATCCCGACCTCCTATCCCGTCCTCCTATCCCATCCTCCCATCCCGTCCTCCTATCCTGTCATCCTATCCCCTCCTCCTATCTTGGCCTCCTATCCCGACCTCCTATCCCGACCTCCTATCCCGTCCTCCTATCCCGACCTCCTATCCCGTCCTCCTATCCCGTCCTCTTATCCAATCACGTGGCTAACGGACCTAGTAACGTGTCTGTGGCAACCAGCCTGTCACGGCGTTTAGACACAGGAGGCTGCGCTCCACATACGGAGCTCCTATTCACACACCGCGGTAGGTAACTTCCAGCCCACTGCGGTTCTACAGCAGTTGCAAAATCACACCAACCTATGAACCCTGCACTATTTCTGTACTTTATCCTAATAAATATGTTCTTTTATATATGCCCACCGTATGTACCATGTTATATTACTATTTTGTACTATGTACCGTGTTTTTACCTGTTTACTGTAACTCCTCCCCTTTGTTTTTGGTGTCCATTTTGGGGCCATATAAACCTGTCTATACCATTACCATGTTACCCTGATCTGAGGAAGGGAGGGATCCTCCCAAAACGAGTAATTGTGTCCATTTTTTATTTTCTCTCAATAAAATGTCCTCCTGAGGACTTTTCTAATACCCCTGGCTTTACCTCATCCTTCGCACAAGAGTCAGCAGCGCCAACTTCAAGGGTTTTTCTCCTGCCTTGCTTCTACTACTTACTCCAGGACAACGCTGTCTCTTCCTGCAACCCTTTGGCTCAGCAGCGGCTCACACTAACAGTACCCCAACTTGATTATGGGTTACATGCGCATTACTACTATCACCAGGTGAGCAGCCATCTATAAGCTCTGTGGGGTTGCCCCCCACTCAACACTATTTTACCCCCGGGTAATACACGAGGCGCCGTCCGTCGGTCTTGTTCCCTTTTTCTCCACAGGTCCTCCTATCCCGACCTCTAATCCCGACCTCCTATCCCGTCCTTCTATCCTGTCCTCCTATCCCATCCTCCTATCTTGACCTGCTATCCCGACCTCCTATCTCCACCTCCTATCCCATCCTCATATCCCGTCCTCCTATCCCGACCTCCTAACTTGACCTCCTATCTTGACCTCCTATCCCGTCCTCCTATCCGACCATCCCATCCTCCTATCTTGACCTCCTAGCCCGACCTCCTATCCTGTCCTCATATCCCAAACTGTAAGATGTGTACCAGGTATTGAAATATCTCCAGCCGTACGAAGTTATGTAAGAGCATACATTTCCCATTGATTTGCATGGGACTTTAAACAAAAACCCCGACCCTCACAAATGGGGGAAGTTAAGGGTTAAATTAACTATCCTATATTTTAAGTTGACATATAAGTAACATGTGACCAAGTATTATCGAAATATCTCCAGCCGTTTGGAAGTTATGCAGTAATATATATTTTCCATAGACTTGTATGGGACTTTAAACAAAAACCCTGCCCCTGGGGGTGAGTATGGGTTAAATTACCTATCCTATGTTTGTTGTTGACATATAAGTAACATGTGTGCCAAGTTTCATGTTAATATCTTTAGCCGTTTGGACGTGATGCTGGACCATACATACATACATACACACACACACACATACACACACACACATTGAGTTTTATATATATACTAGCTGAGTACCAGGCATTGCCTGTTTTTTTCTTACTAATCTTTGTTGGGGAGGAAAATAAACAAAGGAGGAAGCTTTTGACTTCATATCCAGTCCTCACATATTATTGTCATATCCCAACCCCATATCCCGACCTCCCATCCTGTCCTCCTATCTCGACCTCCTATCCCATCCTCCTATCTGGACCTCCTGTCCCGACCTCCTATACCGTCCTCCTATCCCGACCTTCTATCCCGACCTTCTATCTCGACCTCCTATCCTGACCTCCAATCCCGACCTCCAATCTCGAGCTCCTATCCCGACCTCCTATCCCAACCTCCTATCCCGACCTCCTTTCCCATCCTCCTTTCCGGTCCTCCTATCTCGACCTCCTATCTCGACCTATCCAGTCCTCCTATCCCGTCCTGATATCTCAACCTCCTATCTAAACCTCCTATCCCATCCTCCTATCCCGTCCTCCTATCCCGACCTCCTTTCCTGTCCTCATATCTTGACCTCCTATCTTGACCTCCTATCTTGTCCTCCTGTCCCGACCTCATATCCTGTCCTCCTATCCCGTCCTCCTCTCCCGACCTCCTACCTGACCTCCTACCCGACCTCATATCCCGTCCTCCTATCCCATCCTCCTATCCCCACCTCCTATCCCGACCTCCCATCCCGTCCTCATATCCTGATCCATAATATGTGTACCAGGTATTGAAATATCTCCAGCCGTACGGAAGTTATGTGGGAACATACATTTCCCATTGATTTGCATAGGAGTTTAAACAAAAACTCCGACCCTCACAAATGGGGGTAGTTAAGGGTTAAATTAACTATCCTATATTTTAAGTGGACATATAAGTAACATGTGACCAAGTATTATCGAAATATCTCCAGCCGTTTGGACTTTAAACATAAACCCCGCCCCTGGCCAATGGGGGGTGAGTAAGGGTTAATATACCTATCCTATGTTTGTTGCTGACATATAAGTAACATGTGTGCCAAGTATTATCGAAATATCTCCAGCCGTTTGGACTTTAACCCCTTAAAGACACAGGGTTTTTCCGTTTTTGCACTTTCGTTTTTTCCTCCTTACCTTTTAAAAATCATAACCCTTTCAATTTTCCACCTAAAAATCCATATTATGGCTTATTTTTTGTGTCACCAATTCTACTTTGCAGTGACATCAGTCATTTTACCCAAAAATTTATGACGAAACGGAAAAAAAAATCATTGTGCGACAAAATCGAAGAAAAAACGCCATTTTGTAAGTTTTGGGGGCTTCCATTTCTACGCAGTGCCTAGTTCGGTAAAAATGACACCTTATCATTATTCTGTAGGTCCATACGGTTAAAATGATACCCTACTTATATAGGTTGGATATTGTCGTACTTCTAGAAAAAATCATAACTACATGCAGGAAAATGTATACTTTAAAAATGATCTGAAGTTTTTATCGGTACGATTTTTGTTTTGATCTGACTTTTTGATCACTTTTTATTCATTTTTTTAATGGTATAAAAAGTGACCAAAATACGCTTTTTTGGACTTTGGATTTTTTTTGCGCGTATGCCATTGACTGTGAGGTTTAATTAACAATATATTTTTATAGTTCGGACATTTACGCACGCGGCGATACCACATATGTTTATTTTTATTTACACTGTTTTATTTTTTTTATGGGAAAAGGGGGGTGATTCAAACTTTTATTAGGGAAGGGGTTAAATGACCTTTATTAACACTTTTTTTTTCCTTTTTTTTGCAGTGTTATAGGTCCCATAGGAACCTATAACACTGCACACACTGATCTCCTATGCTGATCACTGGCGTGTATTAACACGCCTGTGATCAGCGTTATCGTCGTTTGACTGCTCCTGCCCGGATCTCAGGCATGGAGCAGTCATTTGTCGATCGGACACCGAGGAGTCAGGTAAGGGCCCTCCCGGTGTTCTGCAAGCTGTTCGGGATGCCGCGATTTCACCGGGGCGGTCCCGAACAGCCCGACTGACTAGCCGGGATACTTTCACTTTCGCTTTAGAAGCGGCGGTCAGCTTTGACCGCCGCTTCTAAAGGGTTAATACCGCACATTGCCGCGATCGGCGATGTGTGGTATTAGCCGCGGGTCCCGGCCGTTGATGAGCGCTGGGACCGACGCAATGTAATGCGGGGTCGCAGCGCTTCATATCGCGGGAGCCGGCGCAGGACGTAAATATACGTCCTGCGTCGTTAAGGGGTTAAACATAAACCCTGCCCCTGGCAAATGGGGGTGAGTAAGGGTTAAATAACCTATCCTATGTTTGTTGTTGACATATAAGTAACATGTGTGCCAAGTTTCATGTTAATATCTTTAGCCGTTTGGACGTTTTTGTGGAACATACATACATACATACACGCAGACACATACACACACAAACACATACACACACACATTGAGTTATATATATATATATATATAGATAGATTTCACATTATTATTTTTAACTGTAAAACGGGTGATGTTCTTTGTACTTTGGCAGGCTCTACATTGATGGCAAGGGGAGATGTCCTTTTTATGTAAAAATGGGGTAATTCTCGTGTTTACCTTGTTATTACCTATCTGGTTTTTACTGTTTAATAGGGTTTCCCTTTCCATTATTTGTACCTCCTTATTAGTCATCTGCAACTTGGTTTCCTCATATCCTTTATCCCAAAATTTCTTCTTAAACATTTCTGCTTCATTCTCATAATCCCCGATGTCTGTACAATTGCATCTCAGACACATAAATTGGCTTCTTGGAATATTCTCCAGTCATACGGGCAGGTGACAGCTGTCTTTTTGGATAAAACTGTTACTATTCTTAGGTTTATAAAATGTAGTTGTGTTTATTTTATTGTATTAATGTTAATTTGTAGATCTAAAAATGTAACAATTTTTTTTTGCTATAGGTAGTCATAAAGTTCAAGCTAAATGTAATTTTATTTCATTTAAAGACATTAAAAACAATAAAATAAACACAACTACATTCTATAAACTTACAGATAGCACAGTTTTATTTTATTTTTTAAAGGTGAATTGGAGTAAAACAACATTGGTTGCAAAGGTGAACATAACCCTTTAAAGAGTACCTGTCATGAAACAATCTTTTTCTAAGCTAGCTCAGATGATAGTCTCTAACTACTCCTAACACCCCTCCCACCCTTAAAAATGAGCTTTAAAAAGCTCTGTTTCTTACATGGTAACTTGCTCAAATAGCCCCGGGCAAGAGAAAGTGTGCGTCCCGCAGCAGGTGCGACATCACTGAAGCCTGCTAGGGGACCACTTCCACCCTCAGGCTGTCCCGGCTGAAGTAGGAGAGTTAGGACTTGTGCCAGGCCAGCATGAGTCCAAACTCTATAAGAAATTTGCGGCAGGTAGGGAGACCCCTAGTGGTCATCTTTTCAAAATAAAAATACACATTAATAAAACATTTTTTTAAATACTTGAAATTAGAAAGTTGTTTGGAATACAGTAATATACAAAATATCAAAAGTTTTTTTTGATGATAGGTACTCATCAAAGGGGTACTCCAGTGAAAAAACTTTTTTTTTTTTTAAATCAACTAGTGCCAGAAAGTTAAAGATTTGTAAATTACTTCTATTAAAAAATCTTAATCCTTCCTGTACTTATTAGCTGCTGAATACTACAGCGGAAATTCTTTTATTTTTGAAACACAGAACTGTCTGCTGACATCACGAGCACAGTGCTCTCTGCTGACATCTCTGTCCATTTTATGAACTGTCCAGAACAGCATATGTTTGCTATGGGGATTTCCTTTTACCCTGGACAGTTCCTAAAAATGGACAGAGATGTCAGCAGAGAGCACTGTGCTCATGATTCAGCAGACAGCTCTGTGTTTCAAACGGAAAAGAATTTCCACTGTAGTATTCAGCAGCTAATAAGTACAGGTGTTACGCCGAGCGCTCCGGGTCCCTGCTCCTCCCCGGAGCGCTTGCGGCGTTCTCCTCTCTGCAGCGCCCCGTTCAGACCCGCTGACCGGGAGCGCTGCACTGACATTCACGACGGGGATGCGATTCGCATAGCGGGACGCGCCCGCTCGCGAATCGCATCACAAGCCACTTACCTGTCCCGGTCCCCGGCTGTCACGTTCTGGCGCCCGCGGCTCCGCCCCCTAGGGCGCGCGCGCCAGCTCTCTGAGATTTAAAGGGCCAGTGCACCAATGATTGGTGCCTGGCCCAATCAGTCTAATTAGCCTTCACCTGCTCCCTGCTCATATAACCTCACTTCCCCTTCACTGCTTGGCCGGATCTTGTTGCCTTGTGCCAGAGAAAGCGTTTAGTGTATGTCCCAAGCCTGTGTTCCAGACCTTCTGCTGTTGCCCCTGACTACGACCCTTGCTGCCTGCCCTGACCTTCTGCTACGTCCGACCTTGCTCTTGCCTTGTCCTTTTGTACCGCGCCTGTCTCAGCAGTCAGAGAGGTTGAGCCGTTACCGGTGGATACGACCTGGTTGCTACCGCCGCAGCAAGACCATCCCGCTTTGCGGCGGGCTCTGGTGAATACCAGTAGCAACTTAGAACCGGTCCACCGGCACGGTCCACGCCAATCCCTCTCTGACACAGAGGATCCACCTCCAGCCTGCCGAATCATAACAGTAGATCCGGCCATGGATCCCGCTGAGGTCCCACTGCCAGTTGTCGCTGACCTTACCACGGTGGTCGCCCAGCAGTCGCAACAGATAGCGCAACAAGGCCATGGATCCCGCTGAGGTGCCGCTGCCAAGTCTCGCTGACCTACCCACGGTGGTCGCCCAGCAATCCCAACAAATCGCCCAACAAGGACAGCAGCTGTCGCAGTTGACCGCCATGCTACAGCAACTTCTGCCACTGCTACAGAAGCAACCATCTCCTCCGCCAGCTCCTGCACCTCCTCCGCAGCGAGTGGCCGCTCCTAGCCTCCGCTTGTCTCTGCCGGACAAATTTGATGGGGACTCTAATCTCTGCCGTGGTTTCCTGTCTCAATGTTCCCTGCATTTGGAGATGTTGTCGGACCAATTTCCTACAGAACGGTCTAAGGTGGCTTTCGTAGTTAGTCTTCTGTCTGGAAAGGCCTTGTCTTGGGCCACACCGCTCTGGGACCGCAATGATCCTTCCACAGCCACAGTCCAGTCCTTCTTCGTTGAAGTCCGTAGTGTCTTCGAGGAGCCAGCCCGGGCCTCCTCTGCCGAGACTGCTTTGCTGAACCTAGTCCAAGGAACTTCTTCCGTAGGCGAATACGCCATCCAGTTTCGTACCCTTGCCTCAGAGCTAGCCTGGAACAATGAGGCCCTCCGCGACCTTCAAGAAAGGCTTATCCAGCAACATCAAAGATGTACTGGCCGCACGAGAAATTCCAGGTAACCTGTCTGAACTTATCCTTTTGGCCACCCGCATCGACAAGCGTTTTTCTGAAAGACACCAGGAGCTCCGCCAGGAAAAGGACCTTGATCTCTGGGCACCTCTCTCCCAGTATCCTTTGCAATCTACCCCTGTGCCTCCCGCCAAGGAGGCTATGCAAGTGGATCGGTCTCGCCTGACCCATCAAGAGAGGACTCGCCGCAGAGATAAAAATTTATGTCTGTACTGCGCTAGTACCGAACATTTCTTGGTGGACTGCCCAATTCGTCCTCCGCGTCTGGGAAACGCACGCACGCACCCTGTTCAAATGGTAGTGGCGTCCCTTGGTGTGAATTCTGCTTCTCCACGTCTCACTGTGCCCTTGCGGATTTCTCCTTTTGCCAACTCCTCCTTCTCAGCTGTGGCCTTCTTGGACTCTGGTTCTGCTGGAAATTTTATTCTGGCCTCTTTGGTTAATAGGTTCTGCATCCCGGTGACCCGTCTCGTCAAGCCGCTCTACATTTCTTCGGTCAATGGAGTAAAATTGGACTGCACTGTGCATTACCGCACAGAACCCCTGCTTATGAGCATTGGACTGCATCACGAGAAAATTGAATTTTTTGTTCTGCCCAACTGCACCTCTGAAGTCCTCCTTGGTCTGCCATGGCTCCAATGTCATTCTCCCACCCTTGACTGGACCACCGGGTCCACAAACGATGCCTCACATCTGCTCCTCATAGCCCCCTTCCTGGTAACACTCTGCCCCGTGACAAGCTTCACCCTCTGCCCCCCTCCCCATTCCCACTTCTTCTGGACTGCCTGCCACTGATGTTGCTTCCCAGGACTTCTCTTTTTTCCGGAAGGAAACTCAAGAGTCGCCCCCTATGTTCTTGTCTCATTTGAAGGGACAAGGAGACAAAAAGAGGGGGAGACCTAAGGGGGGGTACTGTTACGCCGAGCGCTCCGGGTCCCTGCTCCTCCCCGGAGCGCTCGCGGCGTTCTCCTCTCTGCAGCGCCCCGGTCAGACCCGCTGACCGGGAGCGCTGCACTGACATTCACAACGGGGATGCGATTCGCATAGCGGGACGTGCCCGCTCGCGAATCGCATCCCAAGCCACTTACCTGTCCCGGTCCCCGGCTGTCACGTTCTGGCACGCGCGGCTCCGCTCTCTAGGGCGCGCATGCGCCAGCTCTCTGAGATTTAAAGGGCCAGTGCACCAATGATTGGTGCCTGGCCCAATCAGTCTAATTAGCCTCCACCTGCTCCCTGCTCATATAACTTCACTTCCCCTTCACTGCTTGGCCGGATCTTGTTGCCTTGTGCCAGAGAAAGCGTTTAGTGTATGTCCCAAGCCTGTGTTCCAGACCTTCTGCTGTTGCCCCTGACTACGACCCTTGCTGCCTGCCCTGACCTTCTGCTACATCCGACCTTGCTCTTGCCTTGTCCTTTTGTACCGCGCCTGTCTCAGCAGTCAAAGAGGTTGAGCCATTACCGGTGGATACGACCTGGTTGCTACCGCCGCAGCAAGACCATCCCGCTTTGCGGCGGGCTCTGGTGAATACCAGTAGCAACTTAGAACCGGTCCACCGGTACGGTCCACGCCAATCCCTCTCTGACGCAGAGGATCCACCTCCAGCCTGCCGAATCATAACAACAGGAAGGATTAAGATATTTTAATAGAAGTAATTTACAAATCTGTTTAACTTTCTGGCACCAGTTGATTTAAAAAAAAAAAAAAAAAAAGTTTTTCACCAGAGTACCCCTTTAAGGCTGCATAATCATATCTTACAGCTTAAGTCCATACTTCACCCAGTTACACATTATACATTTGATACATTAATAGCTACAAGGGTGCACTTACAGAGTCTGTCAATACTGCATGACTTTAAGAGGCTTACATGTGATCCTGCTGTCATTGTGGACGTTGAACTATTCACAGGCTTTGTCAATTGCTCATACTTTGAGACTTGTCATTTAAGGACTTGAACACACATGATAAGATCATTCATTTTTAAGTCTACATTCTCCACTTAGTGTCTCCATCAGTCATTATTATTATACTTTAAGTTGACATATGTTGGTACAAATATTTTGAAGATCACTACTAACCCCATTGTTTGACAATGGAACTGGAAAACATTTTTTTTTTCATATCAACTGGCTACAGAAAGTTAAACATATTTGTAAATTACTTTTATAAAAAAAAATCTTAATCCTTCCAGGACTTATCAGCTGCTGTATACTCCAGAGGAGGATGAATTGTTCTTTTCTGTCTGACCACAGTGCTGTCTGCTGACACCTCTGTCTGTGTCAGGAACTTACCAGAGCAGGAGCAAATCCCTATAGCAAACCTCTCCTGCTCTGGACAGTTCCTGACATGGACAGAGGTGTCAGCAGAGAGCACTGTGATCAGACTGAAAACAACTACACAACTTTGTCTGTAGTATCCAGCAGCTGATAAGTAAGATTTTTCAATAGAGGTAATTAACAAATCTGTTTAACTTTCTGGCACCAGTTGATCTGAAAAAAAAATTGTATTCCCTGAAGTACCCCTTTATCCACCATAAGGTGATTTTAGTACTTACCTGCCATACAGTAATGGACATGCTTAGGAAGGAATTGTGTGTGTCTTGGGCATAAATAGCTATGTTGTGAGATTACCATAGCACTATGGCTAGCTTTTTGTGAACTGGTATTTCCTGTTTGAGTTTCCTTCTCACACACATCAGGCACCCCACCCATTGAAACATAAATTAGCTGCATCCATTCGAAAGACCAATGTTTTCCAATCAGGGAGCCTATAGCTGTTGCAAAAATACAATTAGTTGTATATTGATCTCTCTCCCACCAAGCGATTGCTCCACCCATTGAAGCAGACAGGCTAAGAGACAACAGTAATTTTGTATACTGTTAAAAATAAATATTGGGGTGAAAATCACAGAAGAATTGTGAGAAAACCGTCACACACAGGTACAGACACTATATTATGAACTACACTAACTTTACAGCCCCTGTAGCACCTAAATGTACAAGGTGGTGTGCGGATCACTGTTTCTCTTGAGCATACCCGGACAGCCAACGGCTGTAGTTTTGCATCATCTGTAGGGACACAGTTTGGAGACCAGGGGTCTAGTGGACTGATTGGAAACCCATTGTGACCCATTGTATATATAAATATACAACATCATACATGGGAACAATCCTATACCTCTCTATGGTGACTGAGATCCAGTATCTTTTCTGGCCTCACCATACACATGGACGTTCAGCACGGCCGAATGTTCACATCTTGTCTATGGGGACAGCTCTGGTGGCAGCTTATCCCTTCCTGAACAAAAGAGTCGGGTGGCAAAATCCAACACACCCAATGCGTCTCTCTACTGACATTGTCTGATAGCGGAGAGTCAGGAAGCCACCATAAAACTTGCACAGTCATCCGAACCTACTGCTGCTGGTAAAATTAGGCAGCAGCCCTAAACAGATGTCAAGTGGGAGCAGGATGGGACATATTGGATTCCAACTTTCCAATCCTTATGTTTTCAGAGGTATCTGGCAATGGTTTTCTCCCCTATCTACATCAAGAAATGATGCATGCTTGTCGGAGTCAAGCGTCGATGTCTATGGTTTGAGATAGCTGTTGGCCAATGACTATTGTATGTGTATGTAACACCTGACAGTTATTGTATGTGTATGGCCAATTTAAATGGGCACTGTCAGATTCAAAAACTTTTTATATGTTGTTACTGATGAATATTTGAGACCTTTTGTAATGTGGTTGTTTCAATTTTTTTTAATATTTAATAGAGAAAACAGCCCCTGAAAATCCCGGCACTAGGGTTCTCCATGCCTACTAGGTCACTAATCAATCCTGCAGCAGCATCAGCCGAGTCATCTCTTCTTTGTTTGTTTGCTTTGCCAGTTTAGTATAGCATGCTTTTGCCCTTTAGTTCCCTATCTATCCCATAGGACTTTTATTGGCCATATTGTGTATAGCTAGCCTAAGAATAACATATTCCTCAGATCACTAATGTGCTAACAATTGTTTTGGATTATAGACTCCACCATAAACTTGTTTGCTCGGCCAAGCATTCATGCCTACTTCAGTAGAGACCAGGGAGTAAAGCTTTATTTTAATGCAAATTAAATGATAGAGTTCCCCTTTGATATGCTCCTCGAATATTATATTTTCTTATAAAGGGGAGATCATTTAGATGGCCAGCATTGGTATGTGCAACATTGTTATTGTTAATGTTATTTTTTTAAATTTCAAGATGTGGCATTTCGAAATAACATTCTAAATAGTTTTCTTCTGTTGTGGAAGTAGAATGCTGGCGGGGTGTGAGAATCGTAAAGATCAAACCTATCCCGGACTGGGCGTGTAGGCGACAGGTAAGGTGAAAGAAGTGAGTATGTAGGTGTAAGGTTATACTCTGTAACGATAGCATTCCATGAGTGCTGCATGAGAGACATATATATCTACAACAATGGGGATGATGGGAATATGTAGTAGGGCTATTAGAGCTGTGATTCCCATATGACCATTCAATCACACAATGGGCATTCTTTTTTAGTCTACAATTCACTGCATCTGACTGAGGGTGCTGGGCCCTAACTATTGTATCTTGTTGCATATTATGTTATTAAAAGAAATGACTAAGACTATTGAAGATATTGAAATGACAATACTAAGAAGATTGTATCAATGGAATTTTTTTTGTATGTTTGTGTAAATAAAGCACTGTGATATCTGATCTCTCCATATGGGCTGAGAGGTCGGCCCATAGTAAGTACACTACTTTTTTATTTTGCAAGCCACGGCCACCTTTACCCCGGCATGGCAGGTCTGATCACCATGTACATAGCACTTGTTCAGG